>NC_137204.1:24644190-24651690 GCF_960531495.2 Zeus faber | reverse complement strand
TATAAAGCATAATTATACCTTACAAGCTATATATATATATATATATATATATATAGCTTGTATATATTGTATATATATGTATGTATATGTATATATATATATATATATGTATATATGTACGTTTACATCCCTGCAGGCTGAACAAATATCTACACCACAGAAATCGAATACCCTAGAAATGCAGTTTTCCTCAACACAAAAGACTCCAAATACACTCATCATGGGGGCGCAGCTCCTCCACAACATTTCCATCACAGATTTAACATTTTTTTTAATTTCCTCCGCCACGTATCGGGTTTTACAAATCAAGCCCTTTAACCGTGAATAACCACGACTGTGAGCACGAGAGGAATCGGATGCATTTCCCATCGTTCTCCCCCCTTTTGTACTCAAATGCCTCACGGCTCCGGAGACGGCTCGGTCGTAGTTCCTTCCTCCGTCCCAACGCTCTTCACGACGAAAATACACCGTACGAGTATTACTTCAACTGGAATCGCAGAGCACTCCAAATTAGTGTGCAAGCCCACGGTCCATATAAAAAAAAAGAAATAAAATCAGTCCAAACAGTCAAACACACCAGTGGTTCTCAACTGGTGGGTCCAGATCCAAAACTGGGTCGGAGGACAGCTAGTCCATACATACCTGTACGGCCACTTTGTCAGAGATCTATATATATTTATATATACAAATATATACATATATTTTTAGGTGCACCAAATTGATGATGCTGCCTTTTATTTTGAAACGCCATTCTGCCCAGCGCTGACCGCTCCCTCGGCATCGCTTCGCGTCGCATCGTAACTGGGAAGAAAAGTCCAGTATTCAGGCCTTTTTCTCCAGGAAAGGGCGTGGCCTCCTTTAAAGTAGAAATCCGTCTGTTCAATTCAGTACAATTCCCAGATTTCCATTTCTTTCCTTTTTTTTTTCCCCCAACATCTGGGTTCACCCTCACTTTCCATCCCGAAAACAGGCTTTCTTCCGATTGGTCGATTTGCCGGTTGAGCAAAATCTGCTGCAGCTGCAACTTCTCGGTGCTTTCCTGCCGGGGACGGCGGACCCCGCCACCAGTGGTGAAAACGGCATGCGGAGGAGCAGGCGCACAACGCAAACGGATCGAGCGCCACCAGCAGCGTTGAAGGGCGCAGGGCGACCCTCCCATGTCGGGGCGTTTTGGGCACCGGGGGAGCCAATCAGAGGCCACGGCGGGGAGCAGAGGGCAGCAGGCTCGGGCGGGGGTGGCTGTGGATCCCCGGCTCCACGGCTGCCGCACCGGCGTGTCCCCGCGGACCTGAAGTGTTTCGGTGATTCCCTTTCTCGTCCACATTTCATTCAAAATTATTTTTCATTCGTCCTATTTTTCATTTCATTCGTTAATTGTTTTTTTTCCGTGGCGCCCTGCGACAGGTTCACAAAGACCGAGCCGTGTTTTATTGGAGCCAAACGGGCGAAACCTTGGACCTGCCGCAGAATGTGCGGAACGTGGAGGGAGAGCGGGGTCAAAGGTCGCGGTACGATCGGCCTTCTGGGAATGCTGCTCGGGGCTGTTCTGAAGTGCACGGGAAAAAAAGACGGACTTCTCCTCCACACGCGGTAACGGCTCATCAGGCGTCCGCCCACCGGACCCCGGCGCTCACAGACCAAACACAGACTTTTAGACACTTTTAGAGGTCAGACGTTTTCGACCCCCTGTGGCTCGGAACGACACACCCCGCCCCGCCCGGCCCAGGATTCTCTAACACAGCGGCTGACGACCTGAGGTGTGGTCGCTGAGGCGAGGTACAGTATGTCTCTGTCGCAATGTAGCTTGAATGTTAATCTCCCTTGTAAGTCGCTTTGGATAAAAGCTTAATGACTAAATGTAAATGTAAATGTAAAAGTATCAGATCCCGGTGTCTATACCGTTTTATTATTATCGGTTTTTGTCAGTTTCTCCATCGCAAACAAACAAAGAAACAGCGTTTCTTATTTTTCGTTGTTGTTGTCGTTGTCGTTGTTGTTGTCGTTGTCGTTGTTGTTGTCCGCCAAACGAATGGCCAGCGAGACGCAGCGCTGGCGTTCCTGCACCGCGTTGTGATTACACGTTGACCTGACCATCTCCATGGCGACCAGAGTCTGTGCAGATCTGTTGAGGAGTGTGTGTGTGAGTGTGTGTGTGTGTGTGTGTGTCTGTGTGTGTGTGTATGTGCGAAAGCGTGAACTCCGGTGCCGGCGTTTGATCCCCAACGGCGGCGGGGACGACGCGGCGTCGCGTTCCGCCGCCTCCCGCCCGTTCTTTACGTTTTCACGCCACGTCCCGTGAGTGGGTCGTCGGGCGGTTCGGCCTCTCATGTGTCCCAAAATTCCAGTTTGTGGCTTTTCGCCCTCGGGCCGCGGAGGGTGTTTGGCGAGCCGTCGCGGCCCATCGGATCTTGCAGGTATAAATAACTACGGTAAATGAGATATCCAGTATGCGGTGAAGGAGCCGCGTCGGGCGTCACCGGTTTCCTCTTTGTCCCGATTTCTCTCTTTCTCTTGATCTTTCAAAGTTCATCGGAGCCTTCCCCCAAAACCCCTTATTTTGAGGTACGGTACAAGAGCCTTCAAAGGGCTGTAAACCAGTTTTGTGACCTATTTGTTGAAGCTGCGGCATTTCCGCCTTTTCCAATGGAATTAACCGACACAAAATACGGCAAAAAAGAAGCCACTCCAACAAAAAGACGTTCAAATGTTGCCACAGTGGTCAGGGCAGGTTTCCCACAGAAATGTGAAGGTACAGTGCTTTAACGCCTCGTCTCATAACGTATAATTTGCCGGATTTTATCAATTGAATGCATTCAGGACCAGCTTAACCAAATGACATTGTATATCTCACTAAACGACTGAACGACTAAACGACTGAACGACCACCTCCGTAATCCGAACGTGTGTTGTCTCATGCAGGGTTCTCAAACTTCTTTCATCCAATGAACCCTGACACGAGAGAAAATAAATAAATTCAAGAAATGAAATAATAAATAATAATTGATAATTCAATTAGGATCATTTCAATTAACAAGTAAGATTGTAGCAAAATATCAAACACAACAGTTTGTTTGTCTAAAACGTGATAATTAAATACGTACATATATTGCACAAAAATATTATATTTCTCTTTTATTTGTTTAAGATGTACTCCTTCAAAGGACACACAAAAAAAATGATTGAAAGTTGTTTCGGTTTTTTTTCCCCCTCCAAAAACTATTCACGGATCCCCCGGCTATGTGCCATGGACCCCTGGGGGTCCCCGGACCCCACTTTGAGAATCACTGATCTGACCGCATGTAACGCAAACAATATTAAAATTTTGGGTGCCGACTCGTAAATGGACTAAAACTCCCTTTGACGCCGGAGCCCTGTTCAAAGTTCGACTAAAACAACCTTGTTTTGTGTCGCGGCGCAAAAAGCCCCAAACGTCTCAAATCTCCAACGCAAGCCTCGGTCAGCTCAGCAGGCGGCTGGCTTGACGCGCGCGGCGCTGGAATTTCGACACGCGTGATTTCATTTACGCCGGCTAATACGCACTATCCATCACCGTGGGGTCCTGTATTTACCTAGCTGGAATAACAGTGGAGTCTGCGAGGCTCTGGAGCGGTGAGAGCCTCTGTCTGAGCCCTGGGGTCGGGGCCCCGGTGTTTGGGTTGGCGTCCATCGGCGCGGTCAGCTGCTCCGCCCGTCGTCGCGGCCTCGCGCCGGTTCAAAGGCGGAGAGCGCGGTCGCAGCTTGCGGCCACAAACACCCCTTCGGCGCCGCCGAGCAAAAACGCGGGATTCGACTTACTCGCGTCTTTTGTGTCAAAACATGTGCAATACGCTAGTACTCTGATTCCTATTTATGGTGAGTTTATATTGTTTATAGTACTTACCCTTATATGCTCTCTATTTCATGCTGTCCCCTTTTTTTTGCGGCTGTAACAATGTCAGTTTCCCCGACGAATAAAGGTTTATCTTATCTCATCTTGTCTTAAACCCGAAACGATTCTGTTCGACAAACTCAAAGTAAAACCCTTATTTTTTCTTATCATTTTCATTTCCTTTTCATCAGCCCTTTCTTTGAATTAACGAGTCGATGAGACGGATCAAGCCCTATTAAGGCTCGCCCTTTAAAAGACTTAACCGTTTGTGCTTAGTTAAAGTGGTAATCCGTAAGATCATTTTGTGTGGGGAAAAAAATATATAAATAACTGCCATATTTGATTCGGTTTTTTGAAGAAAGGATCATTCAGTGTGTGAAGTCTGTACAGGTTCTTCCTCCTTGCCGGTCCCATCGTCGGTGGCGGGGTCCGCCGCCTTTCCCGGGAAAAATGCAAAGATCGCGCAAGAGGTGAACGGCGGCCGCAGTGCATTCAAGAAACGCCGTAGCTAGTCGTGGTGACTGAACTGTGGATATGGATGAACATTTGTTAAAAAAGGGACAAACAAAACATCCCCAACACCTCAAGTGTCCAAGAAGAAAAGCGAAACAAAATGGAGGATCTGGAAAAAGGCGAACTTTAGAGAAAAGGAAGCGTCTTGGGGGGGGAGGGGAAAGCGCCCAACACGGACGGACAGTCTGATGGACTGACATCAGATTTAAGGATACATATCTCAAACAGCTTCTTCTGTGTCTGACGTGCTCAGGGCGTACAGCTGTTCCGAAAAAAGAAATATGCCAAACAAAAAAGAAAAAAAAAAAAAAAGAAGAAAATATCGTGCACAAACAGAAAAATGTCCTCCACCGTTGGAACCACAGCTTCCGTGGATGGAGGAAAACTATCCACACAGTAAAAAGTAAAATGTAACTGTTGAATTTTATGCATTATTTACCTTGACAGAAAAAAAATTGTTTTTCTAACTGTCAAAAAAAAAAATAACAATAATATATATATATATATATATATTTTTTTTAATTTCATTCTAACCTTTTTTGATATTCTTGTCTCTTTTGATTTATCATAATCATTTTATATATATGTATGTATGTATTTATGTATGCGTGTGTACTGCAGCTATTATAGCAATTTCCCCAGGTTCCCCATTCATGTAATATGTCATTTTATTCTAGTTTATTTTTAATTTATTCATTTATTCATGCAAAACCTCCCTACACTTATTTAAAACTCATTGTGCAATTTCCAAATACTGAATCCATGTTCAAAACAGTCATCCCCTAAAAAACAAATACTAGGCTCTCAGATACTGAAGAACTTCTTGCATCCGGTCCATGTAAACATTTTATGGGACATTTTGGAAAAATCAGCTCAGATCAGAACAAAACCATGTGTCTCCCGACGAGAACAAAGGAGCATTTAGACTTTTACATAAATAATATGAAAACCATCTTCAGATGCTCGACCAGATGCTCGGCCAAATACGAGAGAGTCACTGGTTTTATATTCCCAACACAAAGATCTATTGTTCAGGATCAAAATAAATAAATAAATAAATAACTATGATGTATTTGTAAATGACACAAATTCAGGAATTAAAATTACTATGAAATAGAATGATCTACATTTATGTAAATTATAACTTTGAAAAGATCATTAGGTATTGCGTATTGCAGAGCATTAATTAATTCGATTAATTTAAGAAATACCGCTCGGGAGAGGCAGGGCTCCGGGAACAGCAGGCGACCTCGCTGACGTGTCGTCACCGAGATGAATGATATAAAAATCCAAAAAGTCAAAAAGCCAACTGTCATATTTGCTGATATTTGTTTATTATTTATCGAATGTATCGGCTCTACGATCTCATTTGAAATCCGTACGCAATTAACTTAATTATATTTAACGACTCTTAATTATTATAGATCTTTTCCAATACATGTATTGCACCGATCAGCCACGACATTAAAACCACCACAAATTTAAACCCTGTCGCCGGTTCGCCGGTTGTCCTTCCTTGGACCACTTTTGATAGGTACTAACCACTGCATACCGGGAACACCCCACTAGACCTATTGTTTTGGAGATGCTCTGACCCAGTCGTCTAGCCATCACAATGTGGTCCCTGTCAAAGTTGCTCAGATCCTTATGCTTGACCATTTTTCCTGCTTCCAACACATCAACTCCAAGAACTGACCGTTCACTTGCTGCCTAATATATCCCACCCCTTGACAGGTGCCACTGGAACCAGATGATCAATGTCATTCACTTCACCTGTCAGTGGTTTTAATGTTGTGGCTGATCGGGGTAAATATATATATATATATATATATATATATATATATATATATATATAATGTAGAAATAACGGTTTAAAATGTTCCGCGCCACGTCACCAAAACCCCGCCACACACACGTGAACGGTTCGCGTGTTACTTCATTGTCTTCCTAAAATCCCTCCACGAATCCCTTCCCGGCCATTGTTGCGGTGCCGCCACGAGAGGAAAGCTCATCTGGTGGAGCCCCTCCGGCCACAAAGGGGTCCGCAGGTGGGTAATCCCCCCGTGTTGTTTTAAAGGTCATGCCTTTTCTCAGGTCTTTCTTTTCTGTCGCCTCCCCAAAGAAATCCCACTGTTTCCTCCGTCACGGCGAGGCCACGGACCGCCACGTTTCCGATGGTTTTAATTAACCCCGCCGCGACACGACACACACTCAAAACCGGCGAGAGCTCGCTCCAATATACCAGGCGCCGCGGGAGAGGCGGAGGCGCTAAGACAAACACCCTGACGTGGCTAAGTCGTCCCTCGCGCCCTGGAACGCTATAAAAACGCGCGGAGGGAGCTCCCGGGAGTCAAAGCATCGCCAGCGTCCCGACCCGGCACCCACCCACCGCACCCGAGCTCTTCAACCATGAAGCAGTCGCTTATGTTCGTCGTCTTCGCCGCTGCGCTCTTCCTCGACCGCTACGCCCTATCGGAGGCCATGCCGGCGAGCAACGGCGAGGACGGCTCCTTCGAGCGGGACGCTCTGGGCCCGCTGCTGGGCGACGGGGCCGGCGCCGAGGGCGCGGTCGGCGCCGGGGATGCGCTCGCCGAGGGCCGGTACGGCGGCGGCCGCAAGGTGATCGTGGTGGCCGACCCCGGCCTGCTGTGGAGGAACCTGCGGCTGCTGGACCGGGGGCTGCCCTACTACAAGCAGAGGGCCGGCGAGAGCGGCCTGAGCCTGGACCGCAGAGAAGTGGGAGGCGAGCAGAGCGCCGCCTTCGTCAAAAGGGACACCATGAGGTGCATGGTGGGAAGAGTGTACCGGCCGTGCTGGGAGGTCTAGACGACGCCGCCGCCGCCACCACCGCCGCCGTTTGGTCTCCTTCGTTCGAGCGCCCTTCCACCATCGAGGTTTTCCCTCAGACACCGCAGGAGGCCACATAGCTCCTCCGCATCCTGTACCGCCTGATTTCCAAGTGTAAAATAGTCTCTCTGTCCATATATCCATCTGAAATGAATATCTGTCTGCAAATAAAATTCATTGAATTGTACTTCACGTCTCCTGCTTCTTGTGGAGCCCGCGTGGGGGTTATTTCTGCCTCCGCGTCCAGAATATCCGCCTGCGCGGCAAAACTG
>NC_137204.1:24624190-24639190 GCF_960531495.2 Zeus faber | reverse complement strand
GGACCGGCTCACTCCTGCTCACTTTGAACTTTAAAGCGGAACTATTCTTTATAGGGGTTTGGCGGACATCGATCAGGCTTAATCTTAAGACTGAATCACACTTTTGATGCGGACTAGCTTTCTCGGTGGTGGTTGAAAAGAGTCCCAAATATGGGATTTCCAGAAGGAGGATTAGAGCGAATCTAGGTCTAAGTGAAGTCTTAAATCAAACCTTTGGATTAACGGGCGTGGCCTTCAGGTCGACCTCGACAACAGAGAAAATGGACGATCTGGACTAAGACCAGCACCAGGGCCAGACGGAAGGTGCCGACTAGTCCTTCATCGCCTCAGTCTAGGACTTCCCAGTCTACAACGTATTCAAGTTGTAGACTAAGTTCTGGATTTATTTAAGTAGGGTTTTCTTAGTCCTTATTTTGATTAAACCCCGGCTGCAAAACCGCCCCTATATTAAGTATTTATACACTACACACGTTATCTCAATTCTCTGATTCTCCCTTATTACCGTCTCAGGACATATTTGGCCGCAAATGTCAATCGTAATCCATTGTGAAGGGGTCTCCGTCTTTCTGTGAATGAAACAAGATATGGGAAGGTAATAACAGGGCTCGTCTCAGTCTTTTGTTCCTTAATCACATCAGGCCCAATAGCTTGGTCAACCGGTTACATGACATCTGGCGCCAAATGCTGGGGAGGTACACTGATAATTGGATTCTCTATAGTCATTTGAAATAATTACCCTCACAAGCAATAATATGCCACTTCCAATTATTTGTCAGCCGCCCTAATGCGAAAGTGTAAGTATGTTTTTCATGTCGAATAAATTGTCATGCCATTGTTTTTTTATTTTTTTATTATCTGTGTCAATTAAGTACTGCTTTAACAATATATTCAGCATATAACACTGACATCAATACAGGCATATGTTAAGCAGTATCATTATGTTAAACACAATTAGTACATGTGTTGAAAAATATTAATAAAATATTTCCAATTTTCAATTTTCATACATTTTAAATATATTAATATTTTCACAAATATACAAAATATCATTATATTTTATATATATATATATATATATATATATATATATATTCAAATATTTTTGATTATTATAATTCACATTTTTATAAATTGCATTTTATATTTCAACATACAGTACATGAATATATGTTAGAGGCCAAAGAATTCAGTTATCAGCCTGTATTATAAAACAACAATAATGTTCAAGAGCGTGGGGGAAAGGGTCCAAGGTCGGGTTTTACCTGACAACCAACGGATGTGGACTTGAGCGCAGGAGCCAGTCAGAGTCCACAGCAGGTAATAAAAGCACCGGGCCCGGGCAGTCCGGCCGTTTTGCCTTCTGTGCTTTGCCTGGCCATGTGCTGGCCGTTGTTTGGTTATACAGGTCTGCGTGACTCACATTTATGTATTTATTTCCGGACAACTCTATATCCATATATAACCACACGGGAGAGCTGCCCGTGCCGGGTTAAAAAAAACCTGCTTTCTGGAACCTTCCTCTCGTGCCTCCTCTGTCCTGGCAAACAGCCCGTGCACGTCAACCCCCAACCAGCATCCTGCTATTACATCCTTTTAGATAAGACGAGTTAAACCTTAGTCAATTTTACATTTTTGGCCCAACTTTAAATGATTTATTAAAGGTATATGTTTAAATTAAGTACCTGCTCACTCCACACTTACCACTCCGCTGTCAAACCCTATGGGCCGCGTGGTCATTAAACTCAACTAGTCAATAATTAGTTGATTAAATTAAATAATTAGGATAACAGCAAAGCTCAAATAGTTATGCAGACTGCTCTTGATCTCATCCAATCGTGAAGTCAAGAACAACGGTGGAACATGCCAATGTCTGCCAGGGTAATGACACATCAGATTATCGTAAGTTACCCTCATCCAAACATCCAAACCCAAAAATGAAAACGGAGAGGGGGGGAATAGAGAGAAAAGTGGACACTTGGCACGTTTGGAAACTTCTCTCTTGGCTTTGTCGCTGAAATGTTCATTTTCCAAAGTGTTTTTCTTTTTGGGTTTTTTTTTTTGTTTTTTTTTGCTGTGTATACTTTGAGCAGGATTTCCCAGAAGTGAGAGAGCGGCAGGCCGGCAGGGGAGCGGAAATGCCAGACACTTAACAGTGAGACAAGCTGCAGCCAGCTCCAATTGCTGTTAAATGTTGATTAAAGGGCATTGTCTGGATCGGACGCAATAATGTGCGGGTGTTTCTCGGGAGTCCCCAGGGACACGCTGGAAAAGGGGAGGGAGACCGCTTGACAGACGCACCGAGGGGGGGGGGGGGAACCAAGTGATGGAGGAGCGGTTATCGTGAATAACAAAACATGAAATACAGTAATGGAATGAGACAACAACAGTGAACGCGAGTCCGTTGGTAACATATGCTCCAACAGCTGATAAAGATCGGCTGTAAGAGGAACTTTCTATGGACGACCGACAGAAGCACTTAAAAAGCAAAGAGACCTTCAGTGAAAATGTCATGGTCATGGGAGACTTTAATGCAAAAGTGGGAGAACAAAAAGAGGAAAACATTTTGGGGCCGTTTGGTGGGGATGACAGAAATGAAAGTGGCGAAATGTTAATATCCTTTTGTGAGGAGAAAAAAAATAATATGATCATCGCTAACAGATGCTTTGAACAAAATCACGAGCCACAAAATAATCCAATAGACTCTGTACCAGTCAGTGAAAGATACACCGAGGAACGCACAAGCGAGGCCTGCAGCAGACCATAACCCGGTCGTAGTGACTCTAAAGTGCAAATAGAGAAAGGTGGTCAAAGTTAAAAAAAAAACGGAACTCGGATGAGTTGGAACGGGAGGAAAGGAAAATCACATTTACAAGATTCAAGATTCAAGAGGTTGATTTGTCACATGCATATACATACTTTCATACATGTGGGCAGTGAAATGTCTTAAATCGACGGATGAAAAATTAAAGCTGATATACCAACCTGCATGAAAAAACAGAATCATGCACAAAAACAAAACAAATGGAGTGGCAGATGAGATACAGTATGTGGTAATAAAAAGCCAGAACACTTCAACAACCTGTGTAAGGAGCTGGAAGAATGGGATAGACAGCACAACCCAAGGCCTGATCAGAGAGTGAGAGAGTTCAAGGGTAAAAAGCACCAGCAAGTCACAATCAACACCGATAAAAGGAAAACAAGGAACAGTGCTCTTGAAAAAAAAAAACAAGCGCTCAAAAGATGGACTGAGTATATCAAGGAACTACCCACCGATGAGCCACAACATTAAAACCACTGACAGGTGAAGTGAATGACATTGATCATCTGGTTCCAGTGGCACCTGTCAAGGGGTGGGATATATTAGGCAGCAAGTGAACAGTCAGTTCTCGGATTTGATGTGTTGGAAGCAGGAAAAATGGTCAAGCGTAAGGATCTGAGCCACTTTGACTAGGACCACATGGTGATGCCTAGACAACTGGGTGAGAGCATCTCCAACACGACAGGTCTAGTGGGGTGTTGGTGGTATGCAGTGGTTAGTAGCTACCAAAAGTGGTCCAAGGAAGGACAACCGGTGAACCGGAGACAGGATCATGGGCTCCGATGGGCTCATTGATGCACGCGGGGAGCGAAGTCCAACCCGTCTGGTCCGATCCCACAGAAGAGCTACTGCAGCACAAATTGGTGTAAAAGTTAATGCTGCCGTGATAGAAAGGTGTCAGGACACACAGTGCATCACAGCTCGCCCCGTAGCTGCAGACGGGTCAGAGTGTCCATGTTGACCCCTGTCCACCGCTGAAAGCACCTACAATGGGGCACGTGAGCGCCAGAACTGGACCATGGAGCAATGGAAGAAGGTGGCCTGGTCCGATGAATCACGTTTTCTTCTACATCATGTGGACGGGCGGGGTTAGGGTCCGACCAGATGGAGCATCTGCGGGATTTGCTGGAACAACGAGCCCGATCCATGGGGGCCCCACCTCCCAACTTCCAGGACCTAAAAGGACCACAGGACACCTTCAGAGTCTTGTGGAGTCCATGCCTCCCTGGGTCAGAGCTGTTTTGGTGGCACAAGGGGGAGCTACACAATATTAGGGGTTATTAGTGGTGGTTTTAATGTTGTGGCTGATCGGTGTATTCCAAGCTGAAAGCCTGCTTCACATCGTAATCATGCCCGACTGTCGGGTCCTCCCCCTAGCGGACTCAATCTCCACTTCCTGAAAACTCACTGTTGAGCTCTATGGTGATAATTTCGGGGAGGCTTATTCCGTCCCCTGTGGATTGCAGTTACCGTTCCGGCGCGCGGGGGGATTCTAGGTTTGTCGGTTAAAATCGGAGCCCGTCGGTAAATTAAATTAAAATTACGCTTGTCCTCCGGGACGGGGGGGGCTCTCTCGGGCGCTAATGTGGCCCTCGCCCTCCACAGCCGACTCCATCGTTCAGCCCCGCGCGCCCTTGCCTCGGCCCCGGGGGGGGGGGTTGACCTCATCCCGCGCCCCTTCCTCCACATGCTCTGCTTCCCCGCTGACTCTAATGGAGGCCCAGAGATGGTGAACGGGGCCTTGTGAATAATTTAGGAGGTCTGGTGCACTTTATAACCCGGCCAGCGAGGCTTCGCCGGGACGCTCTCCATTAGTGTAATAGTCAGGGAGGAAATTAGTCTTTATTGACTAATTCAATCAATAACATGCTTCTGTTCACTGGGTCCCCGGGGGTGTGTGTGTGTGTGTGTGTGTGTGTGTGTGTGTGCGTTTGGGGCGACGGGCTGCCTACATAGGAATACAAATGTGAGTGGCAGTACATCTACAGTACATCCCCTGAAGAATATATTGTGAGGGGAATTGGTTTAGCTCCATTTCTTGGCCGTGAGAAGAATTGTTTTGGTTTTTTTTATGTCAATGAACAGCCGTTGGATAATCGGTTTATCGGTAATAGTAAGTAGCCGGAGATCAATGACCATCGTGTTTTTTTGACGATATTCATGCGGAAAGGAACCCCCGAGCTTGTGAGCGGCATCTGACGGGAAAGGAAAATCGGACAAAAAGTGACCCACCAGCTACACCAGGATCAATCAGATAACTGCTACGGTAACGAAATGTCATACTGTGAGACATTCGTACCTAGTGGAAAAAAACAAAATCTGTCAATTGTATCTTATATTTGGTGTGATTATCAGACACACACACACACACACACACACACACACACACACACACACACGCCTCCCCTGTGGCATGGGGACAACAAAGGATACGGCCGAGTGACCCCAGAGGTAGATTTACAGCGTGTCAGCAGGAGCAGCAGCGTCTCTCCTCCTCATCTTATTCCCCCGGGATTTATAACAGCACACGAGCGGGCTGACTCACTCAGCGTGCGGGTTCAATTACAATGCGGACGCCAGGAGGACACGCCATCAGAAGCCACTCATTGAAGGGGGATCGATCTTCATTTTGTTTAATTTATTTATTATATTCATTCCTATGTATATATGTTAAAAAAAAAAAAAAACGACCTAAAAAAAAAACAACATTCAAATGGAACAAGCCCGCCGTCACTCATCCCGTTTTTAGCGGTCACTACATGGCAGAGTCAGACCTCTTGGATGGGTAGATTTCACCCGGTGTCGGGTGCACTGGGTAGGACAGTAACGAGAAATCGTTCTGCCGCGCAATGGGATCTGCCGCCACGTCTACCATGAAATAAACACGTCTGGTAAAAAAAGTTGCTTCCTAAAACACAGACGGTGTCGGTTGATGAACCGCGGTCGCGTGGAGCCGGTCAAACTAACAGACAACAGCTGGCGTTTCGGCCTGTTTCGACGTTTCAAGCCTCACACCGAGTCCGTCGAACATCCGTCAAAGTCAGTTTCATTCCTACAGAGAGTTGGGTTTTTTTGATAGTTCGACTCTCGCGACAAGCCTGGGGCCGACACGACGACAGGAAGTGATGTCGATCGAGTTTTTTGAATTGGAACTGGGCTTAAAACTACTGGTCACTATCAACACATCTATTATGAGTGAATTGTGTGTGTGTGTGTGTTGTTTTTATTGTCACACTTTGCAAACACTACATAAATGGTACCACGGTGAGAATGTCCAGCTGAGCAAACTACTCTGTCGAAATGGAAAAAAAAACAAGCCGTCCCGCGGCGGCGGTGGATGCAGATAAGCAAACGATGTAAAGCGGGCTATGCTTTTTGCGCTCTGAGTGGCTATGACAGGATGCGTATGATCCGGTTGTGGAGCGAAGTCGGCCTGGACCGTCCCGGACGCGTGCGCTTTCCGCCAGAAACGATCGATTTTTGTTCCTTCCTTTCTTTCGTCGCCGCCGCCATTAGACCAAACCTGCCGGTGCCATTTGTCTCCCCTCGTTACCCGTTCCGCGGTTGGCGTCATTTTTTCACCAGCGGCACAACGTTTTATGGATATATCCGGCCCCGAAATTCTGCAGGCCGTAGACTTTCTGTTATTTTATACCCCGGAAAGAGTCGGCCCTTCTTTGATACGACGCTGTCGCAATTAATTTAACCCATCGTATGCCATAAGTAGGTGATTGACGATGCTATTCGATCCAGCGCGCTGCGGAGGGGCCGATGAATGGGTCTAAATAGGACGATAATGTTGCTCCCTTGAATGATGAAGATTCACATTGATCCTTTGCCATCGTATAAAGCTGCACGGCGGTCGTCTGGGAAACCTCGGTTGTTTAATGAAGTAACTTACGAACAAAACTGGGGCCGAAGAGGAGATGGGAGTCGTCGAACGGCCTCAATAACCCGATTTAACTTATTCTGTGTTTGTCTCTTTGTCAATAAAAGTACATATATATTAACCATTATACAGATCAGGATTCCCCCCCTCAGGGACCACCTAAATCAAACCTGACTCTGTCTGGGACTCAGGTTTGCCCCAATAGCTTAATAGCCCCCCAATTTAAATAAAATATTTAAATAGGTTTTTGTCTGAGTTGGTTCTACTTTCACGGTCAAGAGAGCAGGGTACTCGGGACGTACAATACATTTGAACAAAAAAATCATGGATTTTGTCACAATTTAAAGTTGGACCAGGGCAAATGTGGATTACTTGACCAATATTTGAATATTTGGCATCACGACCCCCACCCCGCCGCGGGGGTCTAGCACCCCAGGTTGGGAACCCCGGGCAAAGTGCTCTGCGCCTACAGCCGAAGGGGGCAGAGCCACGGATTCTCGCAGGGGCGGGGGGGAATCTCCGCTCCGCGACGTAAAACGCGGCCTTCGCCCCAATGCCGCCAGAACACCCCACCAAAAAAAGAAGCCTCTCTTGGGGGGTCAGAAAGTTCAGCGAACGCGTGGTTTCTACCTGAGAAATCTATAAATTGTGAAAAAAAAATAAAAAAAATGAATGGCCCTATGTCTATTTGTACTTCCCTTCCCTGTGAAGAGAGGAGGCCTCTGTCTCGCTGGCGGAAAACACCCCCACCCACCGAAACCCTGCCTCCGCCCGCCGACTGTTTGTTTGACTTTGTCCTTATTGAATGAAGACCCGCTAACCGGGCCCACGGCAAGGTAAGAATGGGCAGGGGTCGTTTTGAAGGGTGCGCTTGTTAAAGCCCGACCCTCCCTCCTCGCCTCCGCCCGCCGTCTGCCATGATGTTTAGACTCGAAAAAGAGCCCTCGAAACCGCCTCGACACCACCCCCCACCCACACACCACCCCGGGGCCGCCCCGGGACAATCCGCGCTTGGAGGGGGGGGGGAGCGGCGGAGAAGGAGGGGGGGTCCTGTGTTTTTCTGCAAAGGCTCCCAGAGGTTTGAGGCGAGCGCTGCATTCTTCCCGGACCTCAGTGCTGACTGCTCGCTTCTCTTAAGGGGGGGGGTCGAGCTTGAATCAACACAAACGGGACGGATGTTATGTCAATTCGCCCGGGTTTACCGCGCCGGGGCTCGAGTGGAGTCGACCTGGCCCCGAGACGGGGGCCGTGCTTTTAGAGCTCCCACGTAATGGGTGGGGGGGGGTCTTGTAAAGTGATACGGCTGCCTGGGAATGACCTCATACCCCAAGCATGAGCTCTCGCTGTGGAGGGTTTTTATTTTGAGGTAAAAAAAAAAAAAAAAAGGGGGCCATGGAGTGACGGCCCGCCGCGCACCGTCGCCCCGCTCCTGGCTTTCCGGTCACCTGCCGCGACCGACGAGCTCATGCGGCACCGTCCAACGTTCCTGAATTCCTCGTTTCCGTTTGAAGCAGCTTTCGCATCGGAAACGTCGATGCCAAGTCGATGCCCCCCCCCCCGGGAGAGGACCCCGCGTCCTCCGGTCTCGGGTTATACGGCGACAGACCTCGGCCAAGCTGTCGCGGTGCGACGGCGGGCGGGGACGGGCGGCCCCTCCGTCGGGGGAAGGCCCCGGGGCAACCGCGGGTCGCGGGCGCGTTAAAGCGATAACAGCTCCCACCCTGCACTGCCTCGTCCATTAGCCTTGAATACCCGTCGGCCTGATGTGATCAATTGTAATTGGGGCGGTGCGTGCGTGTGCGTGTGTGTGTGTGTGCCCGGCGTGGCCTGCGAGCAGCGCGCTCTCTCTCTCTCTCTCTCTCTCCACATCTGCTGCTCGCGTAATGATCCACAGAGTCCTGCTCCGCAACACTTAGCGGGGAAACGGTTGGGAGATTTGGTTTCAGTCGGAGGCGAGAGAATTAAAGGCCGCAAATGGCGTCCGTCTTCGGACACGGATACCTCCCGCTGCCGGCTCGAGGCGCGCACGTCAGAAACGCGCCGGGCCCCGCGGCTCGCCCGCCCTCTCGGCGGACGCGTCCCCCTCGGCGAGCGCGGCTTGCTCGCCGGCGGCGGTCGCGTCAGGTCGAGACGTCCCGTGGAAGCGCGTTGGAATCGAAACGGTCGAGGTCAGCGATTCCTCGACACCAAAAAATAAAATAAAATTAAATTAAAAATAAAAAGGGATATTTCCTTTATTTCGCTGTTTTTCTTTTGGCCTGGCTCGCTTCTGAAGTACCGAAACCCACACCCAGATAAGAATTAAAATTGCCCGTCGATGCGCCGCGTCTTCTGCGGTTCTCGCCGTGCAATTTCGCCCCGCTCCGGATTCAAAGTGTATCCCGCAGAAGGTGGTTCGCGGCAGTGTGCGGCTGAAGGCCGAGGGACGTGCGCGTCGCTTGAATAACCCGTCTGCAGCCACCGAGCCTGCAGCCATGAGAAGTGACAACGCAGTCATTTCACTAAATGTGATATTTATATATTTTTTGACCCTTTTTAGATTTTTTTTTTACGTCAGAGCCGCTCAAAGTGAGGCCACCTTACCGTGCGGCGTCGGCGCAGAGAGAGGACAAACAAGTGCCGCGCCGGGTTCTTAAAAGTCTTTTAATATTCGACAGATAGTTTGTCCCTAAAAAAAAAAAAAAATTAATAATAAAAATCTGTGAAATATCTGCAAACACAAGCACCGGGCGAGTCAGAAGTCAACTCAGTCGTCAGTCCTGCGGCGCCCTCTAGTTGTTGAAGGGGGACGCGACCGAGGCGAAAACATAATTTCACTGGAACTGCACATTGAGAGACGTTTAAAAATATTTTAAAAAAGTAAAATAGAAAAACACACAAATGGATCTGTACAATTACACTTAAAAGCGTGCTACTGGCTTTTCAGCACGGCTGCAAGGTTTTTGATGTACGCCGATTTGAGCTGAGGGATGTTGGCGATCTCCATCATCCTGCGGGACGAGTATTTTTTCTTGATGGCCTGCGGAGAGAGCAGAGAGGGATGAAACGGGAGCTGCACCGTCCTGGCTCTCTCCGCATTTATGAAGGGGCCCCCCCAAACACATTAGCGGCAACACTTTACCTTTTTTTTTTTTAATTATTATTATTATTATTTTTATATAATGGTCAAGCAAAGTGGTAGGACTTGAAGTTTAAAAAAAAAAAAAAAAAAAACCTCACCGTGAGCTTGGTCTGCCCCTCGTCGATGGTGACGACGTTCCCTGCGATGTGCTGCATCACGGGGAGCAGAGCCTCCTCCGTGTAGTCCATGTAGTGAGACAGAGTTTTATCCTGAGGACGGGAGGGTCAAGGATCAAAACAGGCACCAGTGAAACATCATGTCTCCTGTGTTAGTGTCCGGACAGGTACATAGATAAGATTATAAAAATAATAAAAAATAAATAAATAAATAACATTTATTATTATATAAAATTTATTTATTTAAAAATAAAAAATAAAAAACACTGGAGATAGGCCGCAAGTAGCAGCATCTAAGTATTAATACTGACGGGAAGTCACTCGAGTGAAAACGACCACGTTGACATTTCGACTGTCTCGTAAAAACAGAAGGGGTGGGGAAGGAAACCGGGTTCAAAAAGTAAAATTCCACTCCAGGATTTTGAGTCAACCATTTGTGTTCGCCGATTACCGTCAAACCAAAAGTTCCCGCTGATGAGTGGGGTCAGCTGATCAGTGCACGGTGGGAGGAAAAACAAAACAAGGGAATTTTTCCACTTCAGCTCTTCAATGTACTTGAAGTATTAAAACTACTTTCAGACCCAGTGTCCTGATACAACGCCAATACTTCAGAAAGTGCCAATGTACCTTTGTTCCTGCAGATCCTGTATGATTTACAAAATATAAGCTGTGCCATAGTTAAAAGTTAGAGGAAAAACATTGGTATCGGTTCCTCTTGCTTTTGATATAAAATTATGGTCTGGGTGACGGTTCCTATTTTCCATATCATCCAATTTGCGCCACTCGAGGTCACCGACCCGACGGGCGGGGGGGGTGGTGTTGGTGGAGTCAATCACAGCACGGCAGTGAAATGGCAGCATGGGCGACTTAGGCTCAGTGTCAAAAGAAAAATGTTACATCTCGCACTGGAGAATATTGTGGGTTTTACCCAGATGTCGAAAGGTGAGGAGAACACAGCCCATCTGCAAGCCACGTAAAGGATGTGCCAGTGAAGGACGTGCAGAGCACTCATTATCTGCCCATGTGCGGGTGCACACGTTACGGGTTTTGGATGCAAGTCATAAAGTTAGTTATCCAAATGTAATCATTGTGAACTATTTATGGGTGAAGAAACATTCCTACGGTTATATTTCATTACCGTAACATTCTGAGTAGATTTGTTTTTGATTAAATAATTTTTTCTGTTTGGCATTTGAACTTGGCGTTTGAATTGAATTGTGATTAACGCTTTCGAAACAATCGTCTTGAGCAGGGCTCGGCAGCTTTGAAGTACTTGAACCTTTCTGCAAGAATACGGTTAAAGTTACGTGAATAAACATTTATAAAAGTGTGAACATTTTATATATATATAAATAAAAAACAAAAAAATAAAAACATCGCCTCTATTCAAACAACAGCTCCCCTTTTTAAAAGTCTGTTTGGGACGACAAAATCGCGGCATCACGTTCCGTTCAACCTCATTATCGCCGCAATACAAATCACACCCACCACGTTAACTACTCTTATGGAGCGCAGGGCAGAGATCTGGAGAGCAAACGGGGAGCTGCCGGGTGTCAAATCCTGGGAAAAGGGGGAAGCCAAACTGCTTTGTAATTAAGGATTTAAAATTCCCCTCGTCATTCGTGCTGACTAAGGGGGCTCAGCGGGACATGCCGCTCCACCACAAACATCTCTAAATGCACAGTAGGAGGCAGATTCCAGAGACTATTATAACCTCTTAGGGGGGGGAACAGCAGTCGATCTTCCTTCAATCGTCGGTATATGATCCGATTGCCAATCGGCAAGCCAACGAATGCAACCTTTTTTTTTTTTTTTAAATAAACAAAACAATCTAATTTAACATGACTGTTAGAAATTTAGTAAAAAAAAATTAAAAATAAAAAAGTATAGATACTTGCTTTGAAACGTGGTGTAGTACAAGTCTTCAAAATATAATATTCTGAAGTACTTTGTTACCGCAACATTGCATGTGCAAAACTTAAGTGTAAACTAAATAAACACACATCGTACCCAGTCGCTGCACCCGAAGATCTTCAGCACGAGGGCCAGCGCCGCGCTCGCCACCTGCGAGGGAGGCAGGTGGGCCATGTCGTAGTCCACCATGCAGAGCTCCAGGAGGTACTTGGCTACTGTGTGCTGCTCCGCTGTGACCTGCAGAGAACGGACGCGTTCCAGCTTTAGATACTGAACTACAAGATTATAAACTAAGAATTTGTTAAATTGACAGGATGGGGAAAGGTCACGATCATGAAAGTTCAGTAAGACATCAGATGTTATACAAGTAACTGTGGTTCAGTGATTGTCATTTTCTAACTTCTTAAGTGGCATTAAAAAAAAAAACAACACTAAATATACATATATAAAAATATACAAATATACACCAGGAGGTGTAGTAGCAGAGCCCGCAGGATCATGAAGGATCCTCATCACCCCAACAACGGACTGTTCCAGCTGCTGCAGTCGGGTAAGCGCCTCCGCAGTCACACAGCGAGAACAGAGAGACTGAGACAGAGTTTCTTCCCGCAAGCCATTAGAACTGTCAACGCTGACCTCACCAGGGGTCCTCACTGAGACACAAACATAGGCTCCACTACTTCACTGTACTGTATGTAGCAGACTGTACCGCATACTGTGTCACTGTTCTGTTGGTTGTTCGGTGTTACTGGATTGCTGTGCCGTACCTTGTATACTGTGCTGTATATCTCACAAACACTACTTCACTTTAGTCACACGTCACCTGAATGCACATATCTGTATATACATAAACAGCCTATCCCATATACATAAGTCTATCCCATATACATAAACCTATTCCCTGTATCTATTTTGTACCCCCACCCTGTATTACCCTTGAGTTCTTATTTTATTCTATCTATCTATCTATCTATCTATCTATATATTTTTTTTTTTTATTATTTATTTATTTTTTTTTTTATTTTATAGTATTCGACTTACTGCATTACGTTTAAGGAATCAGTTAGTTGGTCAAGTAGAAATTCTTAGGTAGCTACTGTGTCCAGTCTAGAACATATTGTGTGTAATCACCGGGTGCGTTGCATTGACATTTCACTGCATATATGTATGAAAGTATGTACAGTATATGTATGTGACGAATAAACCTCTTGAATCTTGAAATGTATCCTATGGTAGAAGAGCTTTTTATGTGCAGGAAAGCACACACTTTCTGGGGCCATAGTTCACAAATTGTTTTAAATTATAATTTTTTACTGTCAATTTCCCCCCCCCTCAAACCGTTCAGCTTTTACTCCAATAGTCTGTAATGAGACACACCAAACCTCACCAGAACAAATTCCTACAATATGTAAATGTACCTGGTGGAATAAACAGATTTGCATTTTCTCTAATCAAAAACACTGATTTAAAGTCCCCCTCAAACTTGGAAGGAAATCAGCGAACGGAATTTGACGATTTCACAAAAAAAAAAAAAAAAAAAAAAAAAAAAAAAAAAAAAAAAGGAACGGCCGCGAACTGCGAACCTCGGCGATCTTGGAAGCCCTCCTGAGGAACTGTATGGGCAGAGGACGACCCAGCGAGAAGCCGAGCACCGTCAGGATCCGCCGCTCCATCTCCCTGATCTCGGCGATGGTGTAGGTGAAGTCCGTCACGTAGACGAAGTCGTCGATCGCCGGAGGGTGAATCTCCTCGTACTTGGCGGCGAGGAACAGGGCGGTGACGCCGACCAGCTGCAGCTTGGTCTTGGTAACCGGCTGGTCCTGTGCAAAGGGAGGAACGTTTTTTTTTTGTTTTGGTACAAACAAAATAAATCCATGTTTCGCTATTGTGTCGTGTACAAGGCGTATTCAAGGCGTCACCTGAAGGAAGCGGTCGATCACGGCCACCGCCATGAACATGGTTTCCTTGAGGAGTTGAAAACTCATCGTCACCTCCGCCAGCCAGTTCACCAGGAGAGCGCGCATTTTCCCAGTCACTTCCTGTCCCTGCAGGAAGCTGGGCCTGATGGCCTGAGCAGTCTGTGGGGTGATATGGAGGTTATGGGGAGATAGTTGGGGTTAACGGAAGGCGTGGATTATGAAATATCACCAATTTGGGGGTGGGGGTAAAACTACCTCAAGGTGCCGCATGTACTTGTAGATTTCCTTCACATATTCACTGCAGAGCACAGAGTTGTCGCAGTCATCGGCGTCCACGTCCTTGATGTCGAGCAGGACGTCGGAGAAGGCCTGGCAGAGGTTGGACGACTCACACCCGTGGGTCTCCATCGGAGACAGAGCCTTGCGCTCAGGAACCTACCACAAGGAAGGGGGGAAAAAATAATTAAAAATAAATAAATTAATTAATTAAAATATATATATAAACAAATAAAGCCAGACTTTTACAATATGAGCTTCTCTCACCGTGGGTTGAACCTGCACGGGTTTCACAGTCTCTGGAAGGGGCACCGTCGCAACCGTAACAGCTTTTTTGCGCTGCACGTTGCGTGTAGGGTTAGCCGCCTGGAAGAGGAGAGAGAGAAAAAAAAATAAGAATAAAAATAAAAGCGGGTTAGGACGGGGCTTCAAACTTTATGGCAAGGCAGCAATGTTTGTGTAGAGTGCAACATGCATATAAATTATGCATTTTATTAATTAGTGAGGGCAAGTATTATGACTGGGTATAGTTTAAAAACAATTGAGATACCAGTACCTCAGAGATACCAATACAGTACTTCTTGCAATACCTTTTTTTCCTACTATACCCATCATGTGAATGGAAGCATTCAGTTGCGTAAAAATGCCACCACTCCTCCCCATCCAATTGATTTTTTACACCAATACATTTTGAAAGTGTTCAAATTATTATTATTATTATTATATTTATTAAATAAATGTACAATTAAGTATTTGGGCGGTTTCATTTTAAACAAAGAGCCAGTAAAGGAGGTACTAGGTATTTGTTCATATGGACACATTACTGTTGTTTTAAGACAGACTTGAAAAACTGTGAACCTATCATCACAGACTGTTGTAGCTGCTGCGGCAGTGAGCCAATCACACGTCGCGGTAAAATCGAAGAACGCTTGCTGTGATTGGCTGCG
>NC_137204.1:24556690-24619190 GCF_960531495.2 Zeus faber | reverse complement strand
TATTCAGTTACAAAGACGTTTAAGTTTAACAGACACACCTTTGCTATAACCACGGCCATAAGGTTATGTGTGTTTGCATGATATGACTGTTTGGTCCAGATAAAAGCAGCTGTAGACGTACATAAACTGAGATACAGCTTCAACAGGCTGCGCGCACCAGGAAACCACATGATTCAGTGACCATATATGGTCATTATTATTATTTCCCTGAGGTGTGACGTTGTCTTATCTCATATTCATTTAATACATGTAAATATACATTCCCCCAAGGCGTATTGCTTGTGTTATTATCTAATTAACTATAATCTACTTATAAAGGCAGGAATCTCTGTCTGTCTGTCTTTCTGTCTGTATTTCCTTAGTGCAATTTGGTGCAATTTGGACACGCAGCCCATGTTATTTTAATTGACTTTGAATGAACAAGCCAACAGCCCTTTCTGGCTGGGCCCCTTTGTGACATCGTCATCCAATTCCACCAAGCGGCGGGGGGGGGCTTTGTGACATCGTCATCCAATTCCACCAAGCGGGGGGGGGGGGGGCTTTGTGACATCGTCATCCAATTCCACCAAGCGCGGCGCTTTGTGACATCATCATCATAGTGAAGCGCAAGACGCACGCCTGCACATTATTCTGGTCGCTTGGTCTTTGTCGCAAAGTTGTCGTCACCTTTTGTTAAAACTGTGCCATTTTGAACAGGCATGCACTGGGAGGAATCTGTCTGTCTGTCTGTCTGTCTGTCTGTCTGTATGACTGCCTGTCTGTCTGCCTGGCCTGTCTCTTCGATTATCTGGACAACCGTTCATCCGATCTACCTCACACGCTGCGGGTGTATCGCCGGGGACGCACGGTGGTGCAGTGTCGAATTGGGTGCAATTTGGACAGGCGACACGTGCGTCATATTCAGAAACTTATAATAAACAGGGGTCCAGCGGAGGGGGCGGGGCTTCTCTTCAGGGCCTCTGCGACGGGGGTCACAAAGGAGCGTCTTTCCCCAGCTTCATCTTCCACCGTTGGAACACGGGACTGAAGCGTTGACATTTCCAGTTGGACTGCGCCATTTAAAGGCGTTGAATTGGGTTGAATAAGTGGGGGGGAAAAAAAATCGCTCGCAAAAAAAACCCCTAAATATAACAAAACAAAACAAAGCGTCGGCCAAGACTCGGACCCGCTTCGTCCAATCAGAGCGCGGCGTTCTGTGTGACGTCAGAGACTCCCCCCCTTTATATTCGGGCGCGCCGTCGCTCCCCGCGACCCCACGCAGAACGGAAGGAGGTGAGTGCGCCGCGAAGCGACAGCGCGACACATTCGGCTCCCACGGCGCGTCCGCGACCGAAAGACACACGCAAAGGAGCAAAAAAAAAAAAAAAAAAAGCTGAAAACAGAACGACAGCCGGCGGCAGACTTGTGCCCACGCCGCTGCTCTCAGCGTGGGGAGGCTTGGCTTTGTCGAGCACGGGTCGGTTAAACTGCCGATAAACTTGTTGTTTACAAGCCGAGTCGTGCGGTTCTTCTTGGCTCCTTGCGGTTGATAATCCCACTGTGTCGGTGGCCTTTGCCCAAGTTCGGGTTTATTTGGGGTTATTTTGTTTTCCTACGCCGTGGGAGCTTCGCCCGTGGACGGGGAGTTAGAACCGTGCGTCCCGACGTTAATAAAGTTGGCCCGACACTCGTTTGGCGTGTTAGCTTCCTCGCGTCCGAGCCGGGCTAACCGTCTCCCCAACGGAGCGTCAGCGTGATTTAGTCCCTTTTAAAAAAAAAGCTGCCGTTGCTCGTTTTGTCTTGTGTTCTCGTTGGCCACAGCGGGACGTACGAACCAGGGAACCAAACACAAAACAATGGACAAAGCCTAGCGGCTAGCATTAGCCGGCTAGGGCTAGCCGCTAACTCGTGAATCTCCGGCTTAAAACAAACTTTTAAACGTCCCAGTTGACATGATGGCTCGTGGTATCCATTTTACTTAAGCCGTTGTGCTCCAGCCATGTCGAGGGGGGACCATCGCTCGTGTTTGGGCTTTTGGGAGGCCGGTGTTCCGGTGAAGGAGCGTGCCGTGCTGCTAGCATGACTCAGTGGATCCACGGGGCGAAGGGAGCACGGCCCGTCGGTTGGAGGGATTTAACTCTTGTGTTTCCAAGCCTCTTCTCTGCCTCGGCACACGGATTTCGACCTCGGGGGTTGATAAAGTACTAACTCATCTTCTCCGTTTAGCCACCGCAAGCGTCACATGCATGTATGTGCTTATTTTTCTGAAACAGTTGAAAAGGCTATTCATATATGCCTCTTATTATGACCTACTCCTGGGCTGACTGCTGTAAGTACAGTAGTTTTGGATCCAGACCTGGATTTAAGTGGCCAGTCAGTAAAAGTGCAGTGAAATTCGGCCTTGTTCCTGTTTCCACATATTGAATTAAGGTTTCACAAATCTGAAATGATGTTTGAAATGCTCTTTAGGCTCTATTGTAAAGTAGTCCAGTGTGTTTACTTTTAAGTACAGTAGTTTTGATCCAGACCTGGTCTTAAGTAGTCTGTGTGTTAAAAACAAAACACAAACATTAAAAACATATCCCTGTTATTATCACTAATGCAATTAAGCTCCCCCCAGGCTGTTAAAAGTGGTTTCATGTCATTAACCTTTCGTGGAACAATAGATCTGTGCGCCAGGCATGGCGGTTGGCGGGTGTGTCACACTGCACTTTTAATAGGGCCCCGACTCGCTGAAAAGGAAGCCTGTTCAGTGACTTGTTGTGACGACAAAGGAGGGACGTTTCTGCCGAGGGGATTTCTGAGTGTCTTCCTCCAAACTTGGCCGACTTGGCTGCTGCATCTTTTTTGGCTTTACCAGTCCCTGCCAACTGGTTAACAAAGCAGAATTACAATCTGTACTGTGAAACCGCTGAAGTTGCCACTGTGAAAGTTGATTGTTTACATATGGTTAATCTACTGACTTTGGCCGGTGGTGTGCACGTTCAGGAGCCAATTTCTTGTTTAATCATCCAGTAAATAATCACCGGCAAATCTTGTTTTCTACTTGTCTGGTAATGATTCGGCTTAAAGCGTCTCTCAAAGGAGGTTGTTTGGCTCCACAGGTCATCTCACTGGGCGGCAGACTGAATTATGGCCCAGGAGACCAATCAGAGTCCGGTTCCTATGCTCTGTGCCATGGGTTGTGGTTTCTATGGCAACCCCAGG
This sequence comes from Zeus faber, assembly GCF_960531495.2. Classification (NCBI taxonomy): domain Eukaryota; kingdom Metazoa; phylum Chordata; class Actinopteri; order Zeiformes; family Zeidae; genus Zeus; species Zeus faber. Next base: position 24,616,004 of record NC_137204.1, on the reverse strand, counting down.
ACCAATGGCATGTGCTCTGTCTGCCACAAGGACCACCTGTCTAGACAAAACAATGGAGGAGTGAGTTCCCTGAGTGCAATGGGTAGGACCTACTGTTCCTGCTATACCCACATTTTATTTACTATAATAGGTCAAATATCATCCTTTATATGAGGGTTTTGATTGTGTGGGTCCTTTCACCAAGGTTGCTTCTCCCATGTTGTCTTTGTTTTTGTCATGACCTGAGATTATATTCCGCAGGTGGCAACAGCGTGTCTATTGGCCCAACAATGGAGAACTCTCCTATGAAGGCGTTGGAAGCCACTTTAAATGCCGTTGCCGCGGCGGAGGTTGCGGCCGCTGAAGCTGCCGCCACCGCTGAGGCCGTCGCAACTCAGGTTCTCAGGTGAGTGGGTTTGATGAAAAGAGCCGACGCCAACATGTTTGAAGGTAAACCCCCCCGTTCAGTGAAAATTGAGAAAATACAAAGAGGTTGGCGAAGACTTTCTAAAGTTCCGGGTCAGTCAGTGGAGTGAGGTTGTTGGGAATCGGGACCGTCGTCCTTTTAAAAATTGAGGCGCAGAGCCCCTTTCAGCCAGTAGATGGAGCCGATTCACACCTAAAATCTAATGCCGTGTTTCATGAGGGAAGTCATTTCTGTCGCCGCTTCCAAAAACAGGTTCTTGTTTGCGGAACCTTTTTGAGAGCCGCACGCTTAGACTGATGTGGCCATCCTTGCTCACTTCCCTCATCCTGTCAGAACCTCTTGGTCGGTGGTGATTTTCAAGGCGGCCAAGCATACGTGATAAGTTATTAACGCGCATGTTTCCTTTCCATGACAGTGGCGAAGATTCCACTTCTGTGACGCAGCAGATGTCGACGCTAAGCCTCTCGAGCGAAGAGAGCGGAGCTTCGGTTAAACACGAGCAAGCAGAACTCGGTGGGTGCAGCGTATCCCTGTGGCGGGCGAGAAATCGAGACCAGCGCTTTCACAAATGGTTACATAATGGCCTGATCGCACGCGTTTGAGCCGAGGGGTGTTTTTGTTCTGTTTGTCGATTCGACAATCTGTGTGGTTCTATTCCAAATGAAAGGGGGAATTTTGAGCCAAGGTGAGAAATGTTGCAGTCGGGGAAAATCCATGTTCAGAAAGTAAAGAGCCACTCAAAAGATTTTTGATGTGTGTGTGTGTGTGTGTGTGTGTGTGTGTGTGTGTGTGTGTGTGTGTGTGTGTGTGTGTGTGTGTGTGTGTGTGTGTGTGTGTGTGTGTGTGTGTGTGTGTGTGTGTGTGTGTGTGTGTGTGTGTGTGTGTGCACCAGATCATACACATTGATTTTAAATATAACAAAAAATAAAGGATAACATTTCCATTGTGGTCCTCGTTTCCAGGAAAGATAAGCTATAAGTGCAAAGATGGCAAGACAAGTCACAGGTGACTAAGGTTCCTAAGGTAGGGTCAGATGACTGGATCAGGGCAGGTCTTGTGGGGTGTTGTTCCCGGTACGCAGTGGTTCGTAGTCCCCATTTTAATTCCTTGTTTTAGGGAGGGCCAACGTGAGTAGACGTACTGATCTACCAGTTGGCATCAAGCCAAAGGGTGAAATCAGCTGATCAGTGCATGGCTGGAATGAAAACATGGCGTTTTCACTTTCTGGACCTGGAATTGAAACAATTTAAAAAAATAAAATAATTCTTTATTTATATATTTTCATCTCAAATGGCTCTTCAATAGGCATTTTTTAATGCAACTATAATAGTGAGATGAATTAAGAATTTAATTATTTGAATGACAATTAAGCCTCAACTAAGATTTCATGAAAGTCACTGCCCCATTCAGGACTTTGTCACCTTACTAACTTTTGTTTCTTCTCCTTTTTCTCCTTTCACCCAAGCAGCGCCCTCAACCTCACAGCCCTGCACGGCGAGCGGCGAGGACCCAAAAACGCCCGAACCCCCAAAACTTAGAAAGAACCGCTGCTTTATGTGTCGCAAAAAGATTGGCCTTACAGGTATGTCTCGTGTCTGGATTACTGTTCTTTTGATCATGGGTTTCATACCTGAGTGAAGCCTTGTCAATGTGTTCATGTAAATGGAAATCTCGCCTAAAACAAATGTCTGATTTGTATTAAATTAAGTTAGAATTTATCTCAAGGTTGTTGGTGTAATGTAACTGGCTCCTCCAAATTTAAGGGGAATTTTAAACTAATGTGGGGAAATAAATCAGAATGAATTGGGTGAGTCTCAATCAGTTTGAGGAGAATCAATGATGTGGCCAAATTTTATATGTTCCCTGTCAATAGATTACTGTTCACTAGGTAGATCTGTAGTGTTACTATCATAAAATGTTGTTATACCTGTTTTTTTGTAATTTCCCTATTTTATAGTAGTTCCAAATGTAGCTCTATTTAAAAAATATCTTTTTTATTTTAACAAAATATGCAAGATGTATCTGAACTAACCCAGCTCTTGCCAGGGTGGAAGGTGCACTGGAGCTATTTTTTTGTTATTACACTACTAATTAGATGGAATTCAAATTTCGTAAATAATCATGGCTGCTCTACTTCCTGTCCCGTCGGCTCGGTTTGACTCACTCCGGCTCCTTGCGCGTTCCAGGTTTTGACTGTCGCTGTGGAAACCTGTTTTGTGGGATTCACCGATACTCGGACAAGCACAACTGCCCGTTCGACTACAGAGCGGAAGCCGCCGCCAAAATCCGCAAAGAGAACCCTGTGATAGTCGCCGACAAGATCCAGAGAATATGAGCGACGGGGGAACACACCTCGACCTCGAAGACCGAGGCCTGATCAGCGTTTTGGGGTTGGTCGGGGGGGGGGGGGGGTGCAGATGGTCTTTGGCCCAGCGTGTATCCTCAAGGACCCGTTTATGTTTTGTTACAGAATGGATTTGTTTTGTTGAAGTTGTATGAAATAACATATTTGGAATTGGGTTCTAAATTGATCTGGCGGGGAAGAAGAAGAAGAATTGAAACAAGTGTGGGGGAGAAGCTCCCGTCTTGGTCACCTTAGCTCCCGGAACGCTCTAAGGACCGCAGCCATGCCGCTTGCGACGCCGCCCCAGCAGGGGGCGCCCTCTGTTGGCCCGATCAGCAAAAGGGCTTTGGTTTCGTTCTTTTTTTTTATTTTTGTGGGTAGTTTATCTTTCCTCCTTCTCCACCCCCGAGGAGCCCGAGCAGAGTGAACGGTTCTTTTTAAGCCTCCCTACTTGACTCTGTAATATGATCTGACGGGGTCTTGATCTATCCCCTATCGACCCGTCTTGACTCTGGGACCAAGGAGACACACACACACACGCGCGCGTGATTAAATATGTTCTAATAACGCCTCCTTGCGGTTCTGCGAGCTCCGCCTCCTTGCTGTGTTTTGTGTTTGAGGCACCAGAAAAACGGCCTGCGCCCACCGTTTGAAATATTCTCCTGTGGATCGAGAGCTGAATGCCGAGCTGCATTTTTGTTTTCCAGTAACGTGGGTGCACCAAGCGTCAAAAAAAAAAAAAAACAAATAATCAAAATAAAACAAACCGCTCAACGCTGATGTATAATGTCATTAGACGGCATCGAAAATACTTTTTAGTCATGTTTTTTTTTGTGTTCTTTCTAGAAGATGGTGTGAATGACATGAAACATTGAGGCTGACTTTATTTAGGTGTATTTTCTTTTTTTTTTTTTTAGGGTTGGCTCCACTAATATTTTTTATCTTTTACCGGTTTGAAATACTTTGCGCTTTTGTTTCAGGTGTGAGCCGACGACTTTGTGTTGGAAGTGTTTGGATGTGTGTCCAGTGAATGTCTTCCGTCCTCAGGTGGACGGATGCCGCAGTGACTTAGTGAACGAGTGGTCAAAGATTTAAGATTTCTGTTTTGATATTTAATTTCTTGTGGCTTCTTGTTTATTTTTTATTTTTTGCCTCTATCTTAGTTATGCAAGTTTGTACAATAACCTTTATTTATAAACGGCAGTGCACATAATCTTCCTACCAAAATTACTGAATATTGCATCATGTAAATAAAACTTCAGAGATATAACTTGATATTTTAAGTTTTTTTATTTTTGTTCCTCAGCATCTTTAGACGCTCTTAAACAGCAGTCGTAGTATTTGTATTAAGTTTGCTCTAGTGGCGTATGCGCAGTCTCCTTTATAGGAATTTAAATTGTTTTATATGCTTTAGTGAAGTGTAAGATCTCAGAAAATGTACATATGGGAGGGGGGGGCGATTTAATAAATAAAATGCTGCTACAAAACTTCCCGCTGGCACTAACCCTGTTGACGAGCAGGTGGTAGCCTCCAATGGATTGACGTGAATAGTTTTTACAGAAGGGATTTGTGCCGCAGGCCTTTAGAGTACTGTGTCTGGGTATTTTTCTACTACAAATCTGATTTAATCCGAGCACTTGGGACTGACACTTTGTTTTTTGGTTCTTCCTATTGGATGTTTTTTTTTTTTGTTTTTTTTGTCCGCAGGAAAAGTAAAATTAAACTACTAACAGATTTTAAGGAAAGAGCAAACCACCCTGAAACAGTGGAACTCGTGGTGGCCAGGGTTATTTTTTAGTCAATCCTCATTTGAAAAGCTTTTCCCCAAAATGATATGCATGGTTCTGCTGTTTTCAGTGGGAGGACAATCGTGCAAATTATTTTAAGAAAACAATTCTGGCTTTAAAGTCAAATTGATCTAAAGTGCCGGATGACCCACAGGGAAATCAACACACTTCATAAAGTCAACAGAGATGAATGTGTGTGTGTGTGGTACAAATTTAGCTTTTAGTGAAATGCTAGTGTTCTGTTTTTTTTCACATTTTCCTGGAGTGTCCATGCTTCATGGGGCCTTTACGAAATCAATTTGATTTTATGACGGCAATGTCAAGTATGGTTTCCTGTCAGTAATTTTCGTCAATCATCACTAATGATAAATGTAGTAATTGCCTTGAAATGAAACGGTGCCATTAAGGGAAATTAGTAGATGGGTTCACGGCGAAGGCACCCAGCCAGGACTCATCATGGGAGGAGGCGTCGCACCGAGCCAGGGGCAGATGGGAAGCAGCAGCACGGCTTCCCGGAGGTCACACACTGTTTGATACTCCGCCCAACATCACCCAACAGCAGGATACACAACACCCGCTACAGAACAGATACAGTAGACACATCCATGTTTTATTTAATACATTATTTTAGTGTTGTTACTGGCCCGGGTATTCATCGTCTGTCCACACATCCGCCATCCATCCTCTGGATGGATGGATGGATAAACAGGTGGTGTAATCATCCCCGGCAAAAGAAAATGTTGGAGCAGCACACGGACAATAAAAGAAAGTCATACAAAGTTGTGAAATTATTTCACAATTTCATATATTCATATTACAGCCACCCCGGTCAAGCAACCAGAGGAAGAGTTCAGCAAAGTCTCACTGCAAAATGATGCATTCCAAAATACTGTATAACACCATAATCCATTTGGAAAATGATGATTTGGTTTATAATTCAGACCATATCTCGACCAAAAACAGCACACGACCATTAGTGGCAGATCACACGAGTGGCAAAGACACCACTTTGTTGTAGAGAGCGACAAGATGGAACAAGCCTGGAGCAGATGGACACAAGTCACGACAGAGGCTCTCCCCGTGTGTGTGGGGATGGGTGATTTACCTGTTGCTCGTTTATTGCTCTGGTGAGCAACAGGCGTACAGCCACCCTGATCCCACGCCCATTTACCTAGATCCAAGAAAGATGTGACTGCTTAGACCGCATCACCCTCGCACCACACCAGTGTAATATTGGCAGCAAGTTAACAGACAAACTGGGTTTTTGGGATTTTTTTCAGTGCAAGTTAAAAGTATTTTAAAGGTGTGATCCGTGTCTGACTTGATGCGGCTGACGACCGTGTAATGGAATGGAATTCAGCTCATGGAAGACGATCTCCCCTCTATTATTTAATGGGGATCGGGGTTAATTGCTGATCACATGCCTTTCAACACAACACAACACCACTGTCACAATGTAAAATTTTGTGTGTGTGTATTTTTTGATGTGGAATTTAAATACTGAGCAGCATGTAGGAGGGGGTGGTATTGGAGTTAAAAAACCAAAACAAGACAAAAGTGGTTGGTTTGTCGTTTCTTGCTGGTGGCCCCTGCTGGGCTGGGACAGAAAGGGAAACCTTAGTCCTCATTAAATGTTTAGTTTCGCTGCAGTGTGAGCTCCGGTGGCCGGACCAGTGAGAGTGTCCCGGCTCCTGATGCCCCGGGCTCCGGCTATTAGGCAGAACCGAGCACACCCACAGACAATATGCCTTTTAAATAAAAACAAATAAATACATAAAATAATAATAATAAAAATGATATCATGGAAATGTATTAAAACAGAATAGAAAGCAAAGTAAAAAAATAAAACAAAAACAAATCCAAATATTCACAAATAGCTGGAAAAAAAATACAGAACAGAAATGGTCAAGGGGAGGTTATTGATATCTATCTATCTGTCTGTCTGTCTGTCTGTCTGTCTGTCTGTCTGTCTGTCTGTCCGTCCGTCCATCCATCAATGTGTCGTGTTACCATCCTGGACAGTCTTGCCATGGAGCCACATGTGCAGGACCGTCACATGCAGCGGTCGTCATAGCGACAGGATTCTGAGTTACCCGGGTTGGGTGTTGGGACCAGGTGGAGGTGGTACAGGTGACCGGGGACCCAGCCTGGACCTGGGTTTGGTGCTTGACTACCCAACAGGACCAGAACCAGGTCATAAATTTGAATTCATCACCATGCCCAGAAAGAGTGAGATATCCAAACTGGAGGACGGTGAGTTCATCACCATATAGACTATTATATCATTATATCATCATATATATTATATCATCATATAGACTATGATATCATTATATCATTATAAATATAATGTCATCATATATTTGGTCTATCATTAGGACTATTAGGAAATCTGGAATTCTTCTGCAATTTCCTGAATTTCTCACACAGGCATTATCTTATCTCATCTTATATCTTTTTATTGTTGTTTTTTAATTGATTATATATTGACTCTATATATTGATTCTTTCCTATTTAATCCTAAAGTAATTGAGCACTTTTATTCAGTGATGAAGACAAGAAGTACACTGAATTACAATTTCGAGGCCGTTCTGAATTTAGGGGGACATTATAATAATATTACTAATAATATTAGTAAATTACTATATTTATATGATATAATATAATATGATATGATATGATATGGTATGATATGATATTATATTTTATTTTATGATATTATATTTTATGATATTATATTATATAACATTATATATTGTATTTTAATATATATTTTCAAAGCAAATGGCCCATTTTCATCTACTGCCCTATATTAATCTTGACCTGCTGAAGTACTGCGTAGTTTTAATAATGTCCTTTTTTGAATGTTAAAATTCACAATATTTCCAGTGTGTGTGTGTTTGTGTGTGTGTGTGTTGCCCGAGTGTCCATCTAATCCCCCTACGAACGGATTCAGTGCAGTCGCCAAGCACGGAAAGAAGAAACGTGCAATGAGTATTTTGGGATGTTTGCTGATGCGTCTGCTGTCCGGTGCGTGTACCTCCTCACAGTGGGGATCGAGGTCGACGGCGAACTGAGCGACAGCGACGGTGAGTGGATCCGAGCGGAGCAGTGTTTCAGGCAGCGGCGCGGGGAGCGCGCCGGGAAACGTTAAACCCAGACGATGGTCGACGGCGGCAAGGCCAGCGGTGGAAGTGGAGCAGAGTACGAGGGTAACAGTGGCGTTCCCTAGGAACACACAGCAAAAGCACGACGAAGACAGTGATCATCCATCGATGACAGGGATCCTCTGTATACTCAGGATTCAATCCATGAGTAAATAATTTGCAGTAAACAACAGTAAACACTTTTTTTTTTTAAATATATATAAATATCACTTAGAATTGTTTTTAAACCGGTTTTCTCCCTTTATTATCAGCGACGGGGCGGATGGGTGATGCTTGACAGACCCCATCAAACATCATAAAACATCATATTACACACAAATGATCACATTTTAATTTAAAATAATTTAAATTAAGTATTTATCTTTATGTGTTCGTACTCCCGACTCGAAATTGTGACGGTAATACTGTCATATTATTTTGTGGTATGTGCGATGCAACTTCCATGGCTTCATACGCACATGAAAATAAACAGTGGTCTATTGAAAAAGTCAAATAAAACATATTTTTATTCCCTTTGAATAACATTTTCACATCTCGTATAGTTTGTTGTTGACGGATTATTGTGTCTCCCGCGACTTTATAGACCTGCATCTTCTGCCTAAATCAGCGACTATCACTTTCCAGAGTATTATAGACTGTAGCAGGACACTGGATATAACGGGTACTTTTACTCGAAAATACTTTAAGTACATTCAACAACGAGTGCTGGTTCTTTCACTTGACCTGCAGTCATTCTGTGCCGGGGGTATCTGTACTTTTTTTGTGGTAAAAAGCTCTGGGTACTTCTCACAGAGGATGGGGGTCAGAGGAGAGGGCCCCGGAGGCCGCGTGGCGGACGGGGAGGAGGCGCCAGGAGTAGAGCCCGCGGCAAGAAAGCAGCCGGCGAGGAGGAGGAGGAGGAGGAGCAGGAGGAGGAAGAGGAGGAGGAGGCCCCCAGGGGACGCAAGGCGGTGAACAGGAAGAAACCCGCGAAATCACGCAGGGGCGACGACGACGACGACGACGACGAGAGCGGGGACGATGCTCCGAAGAAGAATCGAGGCGGAGGAGGAGGAAGAGGAGGGGGAGGAGGAGGAAGAGGAAGAGGAGGAAGAGGAGGAAGAGGAGGAGGAGGAGGAGGAGGAGCCAACAGGAGGAAAGGAGGGAAAGCCCAGGGGAGCGATGACGACGACGACGACAGCCCCGAGGAAACCAGGGGCAAGAAGAAAGGAGGGAAGAGGCAAAAAGAGGAGGAGGAGGAGGAGGAGGACGCCAAGGGGAGGAAAGGAGGTGGGAGGGGGAAGGACAAAGGGAAGGACAAAGGGAAGGACAAAGGGAAGGACAAAGGGGAGGAAAAGGACAAGAAGAAGAAGAAGAAAGCTGAAAGCAGGTACGGAGGGCGGCGAAGTGGGAAAACGATGACTTTCAAAAGTTGGTGTTAAAAAAAGTCAAATTTTTAACTCATCTCTCTCTCCCTCCCTCCCCAGCTCGTCTGACTCCAACACCAACTCGGACGAGGAGGAGGACTCCATGTCGGAGGGAGAGATGGCCCGGCTGATGGAGGAGGTGGAGGAGAAGAAGAAACTGATTGCCAACATCAGGACCAAACCGTGGCGGATGAGGAGGCGGCTCACGCACCTCAAGTAAACGATTTTATTATTACGGAGGTTTTTTTTATATTGGATTTCTGATAATCCACAAATATCTCACCATCCACAACCCTGTTTTTTTTTTTGTGTGTGTTGTGGTTATTCGAGCGATTTGCAAATTCACACAACTTACGCCGTAAACACATATTTTGATTTTTAAATAGAAAAAGTTATTTTACTAGTTTTATTGCTGTTTTTTGTGGACGTATTTGTTTTTGTCCAATCTCGTCACTCGCCGAAAAACGATAACCGCGCCCCATTCATCTGCATCTAACCGATCGCAACGCGGCACTGGCAAATCAAAATAATTAATTGGGAAATTACGAAATGAAAGTCCACCGACGCCTGTTTTAGCCTTGTTCCAGGACAGACAGTAATACCCTCGGCTCATGTTAGGGAACTCAGCTCGTGACTGCACCTCCCATTCGTGGATTTATTTCTGCAGATCTGCTGCGGTTGTGGGTTGGACAAAAGTCCACAAATAAATAGGGGGAAGTCACAAAGTCACGTGGATCCACAAACTGACAGGAAGCGATCCACAAATGGACGAATATGACTTCACATGTATTTGTCGGGGTGAAATTATTAAAAATTAAAACATGTGTTTACTATGTAAACACATATTTTATATTTAAAAGCCTATTCGCAAATCACTCAAATAAACCCAACACAAATTGAGAAATACATGTTTGTGGATGTTGAGATATTTGTGGATTGTCTTCCAAGTCCAGTAGAGACGTCCGTACATATGATCCGCTTTAGGACCCCAAAAGATGTGTTGGTGCCCGCAGCGACACAGCTACTGGTGTTTAACAGTCGTTTGATCTGTGACCTCGCCGTCTCCTTCCAGGGAGGCTCAGCAGTTCGTGGACAAGTTTGAAGGCGCCCTGGGCAAAGGGAAAGGCAGGAAGTGGTACGCCTACAAAGTGATGATGACCAAGGTCAGGACACATCAGCATAGGGCTTCCCTACAACAGCAGTCAGATGGGAGGGCCAGCATGGAGGCCATTTTGCCCCACCGCCCTTTAATTATGCCTGGGTTTAAAGCCAGCGCCATTGATGTTTTATTTCTGTTATCTTGTTCATGGTATGTTTCATATTGCACATTAGGAATTATTATACAGAGTATTGATGGAGCTCCAAATGGATTGTATAGAAATTATAACGCATTTCAAGACTATCTAACTGCACTTTTTTGTTGAAGATGTCTCAATCTATTTTTTTCACGTATTTTGTTGCTGCCGATGCCAGAAATGGATCAAGTTCCAACGGGACTTTGAGAACTTCCGCACGGCGTGCATCCCGTGGGAGAGGAAGATCAAGGAGGTGGAAAGTGAGTGTGCGCGCCGCCCCCACCCCCGCCCTCTCCGTGCATTAGCGCCGACGACCGCGCAACCACCGTGTCCTCACTCACACTGCAGGTCACTTTGGGTCGTCCGTGGCATCTTACTTCATCTTCCTACGGTGGATGTACGGCATGAACCTGGTGCTCTTCGGCTTCACCTTTGGACTGGTGGTAATCCCAGAGGTAAAAAAAAAAAAAAAAGAATTGTCATTGATATTTTTCCTTTTTTTCTTAAACTAATTCAATAAATTGACAAACCCTTTTAATCAATTAATTCATTAAAATTAATTAATTAAAAATGAAAAAAATTTGAATGCCCAGGTTCTGATGGGCCTTCCCTATGGATCCATTCCCAGGAAGACTGTGCCCAGGGCGGACCAAGCCACCGCTCAAGACTATTCTGTTCTCATGGACTTTAACGTATGTGACGACCGCGACTTTCACACTGCCCTTAGATATCTAAAACAGCCAGTGCGTTAAACCATCTCTGGTCGAAGAGCAAAGGCTAGAATACATTGAAATACCACCACAACCCGCTGAATCTGATCGGCGTCTCATTATTTCAGGGCTATTGCAAGTATTCTGTCCTGTTCTACGGGTATTACAACGACCAGAGGACCATTGGTTTGCTGAAGTTCAGGCTGCCCTTGTCCTACCTCATGGTCGGCATCGGCACCTTCGGCTACAGCCTCATGGTGGTGATCCGAACGTGAGTCTGCACCGGAGGTCCTTTCGGGTTCTTACCCAGAGTGAAGCCAAAAAGATATATATGTAATGAACGGAGCCGATGAGAAAGGCCTGCGGCTTTTTTACGTTTGCCGAACGCCCTCACTGTCGTTTGTGTGGATGTGAGGATTATAATCCAGCGTTTGCCGCCCGTCGCGCACGTTTTTGCGTCCAGGATGGCGAAGAACGCTGATGTGGGCGGCGGAGACGGAGAGGAGGGGGAGTTCACCTTCGCCTGGAAGATGTTCACCAGCTGGGATTACCTCATCGGCAACTCGGAGACGGCAGACAACAAGTACGCCTCCATCACGACCAGCTTTAAGGTGAGCACGTGCAGCTCATAGCCTCATATGGTTTGATGAGGAATGGCTTTCACGGTGATGAGAAATAAACAAAATACAAAATAAAATAAAAATATATATATATAATTTGACCACATTTTAGTGATATTTTCATTTATTTTAAACATTGTTATTTTATTGATTTATTTAGTACATTTATATATATGAATTGAAACTCCCTGACATGTGAAAAAAAACACCATCATTGTTTAAACACAGACATATACAGTATACATACATTATTTTTTACATTTTTATTTTTGCCCGCATTTAGGGCCATAATAATATGCCTGACATTTCAAAAAACTTTGACAATGGGCTTTACTGTCATGATGATTATTGTAAGACGCTTAGCTAAAACAAATGACATAAAAACAATAAATGACCAAAAACAGGCATAAACAACACAGATGGAATGGAATCCAATTTTGGTAATACATTTCTGTACAAATAGTTAGAAAAGTTTAATCCAAACCTCACATATTATTAAAGAATACAAACTTTTTGTGTGTTTGTTAAATATATTGATCGATTATCTGTATTTTGTACTGAATTGAAATTGTCTTTTTTTTTCTTCTTGTTGTTAAAATGTGTTACTGCACTGATTGATTTCTTTTTCACTGACCTCTGTGCTCTCATTCCGAAAAGCACAGGAGTCCATCGTGGACGAGCAGGAGAACCAGAAGGACGAGAACATCCACCTGCGGAGGTTTCTGAGGGTTCTGGCCAACTTCATGATCATCTGCAGCCTGGGAGGGAGCGGGTACCTCATCTACTTCGTGGTGAAGAGGTCGCAGGAGTTTGCAAACAGGGACGACCTCAGCTGGTACGAGAAGAACGAGGTAATGATGTCCAGGTTGTTATAATTATTGTTAAGATAAGATCATATAAAACTATCTTGATTCAGGTAATTCCGCTTGTTTTTATAATAATAATAATAATAATAATTATAATTATAATTATAGTGTAGTGTAAGTAATTCACAATGGGTAATGTATGGCAAAGCAAGGCAAGTTTATTTATAAAGCACATTTCAACAACAAGGCAAAGTGTTTTACATAATACATCAAAACCATTTAGACAAAATGCTAAAGAAACACATTATAAGAGGACAATGCATAAAGTAAAATATTAGAATACATATAATGCATACATTAAAATAATATAATACATAGAATGCATAAAGTAAAATAATAGAATACATAGAATGCATAAAGTAAAATAATAGAATACATATAATGCATACATTAAAACAATAGAATACATAGAATGCATACATTAAAATAATAGAATACATAGAATGCATAAAGTAAAATAATAGAATACATGGAATGCATACAAGTTACAGTGCAGTGCAAAAAATTAATCAAAGGAACCTTGTTTTACTCTAGGTTAACAATTATTTTGTCCATTCCCCGAATAGCATTTAACCGTGTCAAGATGATATCCTAGCCCCGGAGAACAGGTCTGGAGATCCCTCAGTTATCTGATATCGCTGTTTCAGATAGGTCAAAGCCGTTATACAGTGACAGTGCACAGCCACCCGTATTCGCATTTCAACAACAAGGCAATTCAAAGGGCTTTACATGAAACACCAGAAGCATCAAGGCAAAGTGCAAAAAAAATGCATTATGACAGGAAAGAACTCATTATAAAGTAAAAAAATAGGTACCTAGAATGCAAAAAAATCAAGTCTAAGTAATTAGCAGTAGTTAATGTAAAGTAGGTCATTTGCAGTAGGCAGTGTAAAGTATGTAATGTAAAGTAGATGATGCAAAGTAGATAATTTAGGTAGTGTAGGTTATTTGCAGTAAGTAATGTAAAGCAGGTAATGTAAAGTAGGTAATGTAGGTAATTTACAGTAGGTAATGTAAAGTAGATAATGCAAAGTAGATAATGTATGTAGTTTAGGTTATCTGCAGTAAGTAATGTAAAGCAGGTAATGTAAAGTAGGTAGTGTAGGTAATTAGCAGTAGGTAATGTAATGTAGGTACTTTAAAGTATGTATTGTAAGTAATTTGCAGTAGGTAATGTAAAGTAGGTGATGTAAATTGGGTAATGTTAAGCAGGCAGTGTAAAGTAGGTAATGTAGGTAATTTGCAGTAGGTAATGTAAAGTAGGTGATGTAAAGTAGATAATGTAGAACATTTGCAGTAGGTGATGTAGGTAATTTACAGTAGGTAATGTAAAGTAGGTAATGTAGAACAGACAGACATAAATTCAATGCACAGGTGATCCCGATAAAGTACGTGTTGTAACCTGGGGTAATGTCATGGATTCACGTCGTAATATGTCACTGTACTCGTGCGCTCGTGTCACAGCTGGAGCTCATCATGTCGCTCCTGGGCCTGGTGTGCCCTCCGCTGTTTGAGACCATCGCCGAGCTGGAGGACTATCATCCCCGAATCGCTCTCAAGTGGCAGCTGGGGCGTATCTTCGCCCTCTTCCTGGGGAACCTCTACACCTTCCTGTTCGCCCTGTTCGATGAGGTCAACACCAAGGTCAGTCGTCCGTTAAAGACCAACTTTGTGGGTTCTTTTGGTAAATGATAGTGGGTGCGTTCAGTATTTTCTTTTTTCATTTCCACATGTATTTTTAGTATGTGATGACAATACGTGCAATAACACCGGTATTACACTGTAACATACTGTAATACACTAGTTAGTACATAGTGATAATTCATATTTATAATTCGTACCCTATATGCCCATAACAACCATTTATCCTGTGCATTGTATCGCCTTTTGTATATTCTGTATATCTTTTTAAATATATGACAATTCTCTGTTTTCTATTGTATTTTTTGCCTATTTGTATATATTGACAATTGTTATTTATTTATTTCTTTTTAACTTCAATTTTTATAAAAATGTAATTTTATAATTTGTATTCTCCATTTTTACCGACTGTTGAGATATATATATATATATTTTTTATGCCAATTGTCTGTAGAGAAACGCACCAATCCTCACCAGAACAAATTCCTAGCATCTGCAGACGTACCCGGCGGAATAAACTGATTCCGATCCTGATTCTGAGCAGAAAAATAAAACAAAAACCCATTGGTGACCTCGCCGCCATGTTGTGTGGTTCTCAGCTGGAAGAGGAAGGGTCCATCAAGAACGCCTCCATCTGGGCCATGAAGGAGTACTACGCCAACTTCTCCATCCCAGGCAACGACACGGACGCCACTCCGCCCCCCATGGACCCGTCCGACGTCATCAGAGGGCCCTGCTGGGAGACGGCCGTCGGCATAGTGAGGACCGATCGCGTTCGGTGACGACCTCGTCGCCCTCGTTCCATCGTTTATCCGCCTGATCGTCCTCATCCCCCCCTTTCCTCCGTGTGCTTGGTGCCTACCTCAGGAGTTTGTGAAGCTGACGGTGTCGGACATCCAGGTGACGTACCTCACCATCCTGATCGGCGACTTTGCCCGGGCCGTCATCGTCCGGTTCCTCAACTACTGCTGGTGCTGGGACCTGGAGGCTGGGTTTGTACGTTGACGGCCAGATCAAACTCAGTGTTTCCCCCGGAATTATTATCATTATTATTATGACCCTAACCCTAACCCCAGTTCAAGGTTGTTTACAAGAGATTTGTGTGAAATGCGGTATATTACCGCGGTCGCTTTTTATTATTTATTTATTATTTATTATTTATTATCTGTATTTCCAGCCGTCATACGGAGAGTTTGATATCAGCGGCAACGTCCTTGGGTTGGTCTTCAATCAAGGAATGATTTGGTAGGAACTCCCCTGAATTGTACATACTCAATAAACATTAAATGTTTACAAAACCCGCATGGTGTGCGTAGACAGTCGTTACGTCTCGTTGACGCATGCGCTTAGGGATCGACGGCCATTATTGGTGTCGTGAATTCATTATAAATGTGAGGCTGGCTCCCACCAAAGGGTGTATTCGGGGTAATGGTATTTAGTACACGCTATGTGACCCAATTACTCACGATTAAGTCGAGCGACGTCGCTGTGCACGGCGTCCCGTGCACGGGCGGGCGCCTGTGTCCTGCGTCCCGTACACTCCAGGATGGGGGCCTTCTACGCTCCCGGGCTGGTCGGCATCAACGTGCTCCGCCTCCTCACCTCCATGTACTACCAGTGTTGGGCCGTCATGGCCACCAACGTGCCCCACGAGAGGGTCTTCAAGGCCTCCAAGTCCAACAACTTCTACATGGGTCTCCTCCTCCTCATCCTCTTCCTGAGTCTTCTGCCCGTTGTCTACACCATCATGACTCTGCCGCCTTCGTTCGACTGTGGACCTTTCAGGTATTCTTCCGAAATGAATACATATAGCCACGCTAATATTCAGCATGATGATGATGTGATGATTACGGAAGCGTATTGCATTCACTTGAGAAAAAAAAACAAATATCCCTGTTTTTTCTGAATCAATGAGATAATCTTTCATGAAACAAATGATTCTGCTCTGTTTTTTTTCCAAATTAACGAGATCATTTTTCATGAAAAAAAAAATTCTGCTCTTTTTTTCCGAATTAACGATATAAATCAGAAAAACAGGGCAATTTGTTTGTTTTTCTCAAGTGAATGCGATATTCTTCCATAGACGATGATGATGATTATGATGATGATAATGATGATGTTTGAGTCTTTGAGTCTTTGAGGTTTTCTGGAGCGACATCTAGTGGCCTTTAGCCGAACTACGGTTTAAAACACTTCCACATCGACTTCAAGGCGCGGCTGTAATGGTTCCTGCTCGGTGGATAATTGCCCCAATGTTCCTGATTGGCCGTCAGTGAGATAGCTACAACAATTAAAAACATTATTCAAGAAAAAGAGCTCCCCCTATGACAGTATATAATGGGAGTACAACCTGTATCTTGCATGAGTGGTCTCCAATCACAAAAACACACAGCTGTCACCATGTGCCTTGTTTTTTTATTTTTCCTGATTTCTTCTCAGTGGGAGGGCAAAGATGTTTGATGTCATCATGGAAACCATTGACCTGGACCTTCCGGCCTTCATGGGAACGCTCTTCAGCTACGCAGCCAACCCTGGTCTCATCATACCGGCTGTGCTGCTCATGGTGTGAGTAAAATGCACATTAAGCATTCATCAAAAAAGCACATCCGTTGATGGACAAATTCAGGAAACCATGCACTTTACCACATGTTATGTGCATAGGAAGCTGTGCCATGTTCCTTCTATGGGACATACATTTATATTTGTTTTTGTTGATTTTTTTTTCTAACTCTTCTGATATCCGTCCACGCAGACTGGCCATTTACTACCTGAACTCGGTGTCTGAGGCCTACCAAAACTCCAACATGGAGCTGAAGAAGAAGATGCAGATGGTGAATAGAACGGCACAGGACGACATATCAGTCACAATCGCCGTAGAATGCAAATAATTATTTACACCCCAACCCATATCTCTCTCTCTCTCTCTCTCTCTCTCTCTCTCTCTCTCTCTCTCGCTCGGCCTCCAGGCCCGGGACGAGGAGAAGAACCGAAGGAACAACACGGACAGCACCAACCAGGTGATGAAGGACCTGGAGGACCTGCTCCCCAACCGCTCCCTCATCCCCCCTGCGCCTCCTGAGCCGGGTGGGTACCAGGACCGGGCCCCGCGGGGTGCCCTGCTCCGCTCACTGGCCTTGCTGTCGCTCCCGGGTGCAGTGTGTCGTCGATTAAACCTGTTTCCTCTCAGCAGAGAAACCGGAGCACGAGGCCAAGCCGACCAAGGTGAAGCCAGGGGCGGCGGGTAAAGGCGTCAACCTGCAGAGGGACGTGGCGCTGGCGTCGGCCAACCCCAACGCCCGGGGGCCTGTAAACCGGCCCCCGGGCCCCAGGGGGCCCGGGCTGCTGCCCGGGAACGGCCGTCAGCCGTCCCCGGGGACGGGGCCGGGGAGGGGCAGAGGTAGAGGAGGGCCCCCGCCACGATAAGCCATGAAGGGAAGCGGGAATTTAAACTTAAAACTGCACCGTTTCAAATTCAGCTAAAGTGATGTCGTTGTTGGGTAAATACATATTAGTGAAATAATTGATGAATTAAATTAAATTTAACTCATTTAATCAATCACGTTACATTGAACACCCCTTGGCCCTTGATATTTGATGTAAAATAAATGTAATGTTCTGTCATTACAAATCCCTATTTTGGATTATATTGGCTCACATTTACCATATAGCTTGAATGGGCTTGAACATTTCAGGTATACGTATTTCCCCTGTCTTTTAATTTTTCAAACAGCCCGAAGATTTTTCTGATATTTCATATTTAATTTGTATGTCGCGCTTTTTATCTTACTTTGAAATAAAGTTGGACAAATTTAATAGCTTTTAGCATGAGGGGTATATAGGACAACTAGAAATTCAGTAGGACTGCACCCTACACACTTAAAGCGTGGCAGGAGTCAAACCCGCGCTCAAAATAGGAGTAAAAGCATTGAAATAAAAATCTAAAAACAGATTTTAAAAACAGAGAGCAGGTTAAAAACACTATTTCAAACGGGTTGATTATTCACTGAAATGAAGTTGCAAACATACTGGTTTTGGGGCCTGGATTAAGAGGTCGTGTGCGTCGGGGCCCTGCAGATCTTCTGGGGGTGTGTTTGGAGGTGTGTTAGAATAACTCAACGCTGCTTCTTTCTTTGTTTTTGCCCAAAACACAGCAGAGCCGTCAGACTGGTCCCGGATCAAATCAGAGATCACGTGTTTTGGTCCCGGGCCGTTGAGGCGTTGGTAAACCAGCAGCAGTATCTAGTGAGACGAGAGCAAAAACAATAACAGCATAAAAGGACAAATTCCTCTCAAAGTCCCTAAAGACGTGATTTATAGGCACTTTTTTGAGTGTCAGTCCTTCTGTGAGAGATCCACGGTGTCTTTACCAAAGGGAACAATGCAGAATTTCAGGTTTGGTCTTGTGCAGCCATCACGAAAGAGCAGCTATCACTGTCTTTAGTTTACCTGATGCGTGGATAATAATAATAATAATAATAATAATAATAATAATAATAATAATAATAATAATAGTAACAATAGTAATAATAATAATAATTGCAAAAATAAAAATAACAATAATAATAGTAATAATAGTAATACAAATAATACTACTAATAATAATAATAACAATAATAACAATAATAATAATAATAATAATAGTAATAATAGTAATACAACTTCTACTTCTACTACTACTACTACTACTACTACTACTACTACTACTACTACTACTACTACTAATAATAATAATAATAATAAAATTAATAATAATTTAAAGGCACGTGGTCCACAATTGTCCCAGTTGTTTTGGTTTGTTTGCGTCAAACTTGACTCCATTCGAACCCCATCCTGGATACACCCGCCCGCCTAGTCCCAGCCGTTGCCCAAACGTTACCGCAAACATTCATGGCATCTTTGAATCGAGTTGTAAAGTGGGCGCGCCTAGTTTGGTTCCATGGTCACATCAAACAATAGGTCCACGCTTTGCTTTGCCCTCAAAATGGGTATTTAATATTCAAAATGCCGACTGTGCAAAATCCTGCACAGAATGGCATTAAACCAATGGCATCGAGTGACACCCTTTGTTACAGTTGAACACCTGTAACCCATAACAAAAGATTGAGTTGGTTAAAAAAAAAAAAAGCGGCCCAACAGGTCAGCGCTGCAGGAATTTCTAATTGTCACCCCGAAGGAATGTTGTCACTGAGAACAGCAGAGGGTTCGCCAACCCTGTCGGGACACCTCGGCCCGGGGCCAAAGGGCGGGGGGAAAGGGCGGAGTCGCAGCACGGCATGTCCAATGACGGCGTCAGGTTCTGCCGCCTGCCACTGAGGAGCGTCCCATCTGACACGGGCGAGACCGGGACGATCACTCTTGCTGAGCTGGAATCCCCTTCCTTAGTCTCTGGAGTTTGGATTTTTTATATTTGCTTGAGTTTGCGTTGAAAAAAAACAAAAAAAAACAAAAACCCTTCCCAAGAGCTGAGATGTCTTTCTTCAAGAAGATCTTCAAAAATGTGATCCCGAACCGCAACCCCGATGACGACGACATCTCAGTGAGTACCGGTATGACCAGAAGGAACGGCACCACGGCCGATGTTCCGACGGGCCATTATCCCGAAACCCCAATAGTCTGGAAAATGTCCCATTGGGCATGGACGACGCCCTAACACTAACCCGAACCCCACCCTCACCCTAACCATCACTAACCTTACACCTAAACTTAACCATCTCTAACCCAACATTTTTTGGACTATTGTGGTTTTGGGATAATGGGCCGTCGGAACAATGGGCAGCCACCGAAAGAACACCTGCTAAGCCCTGGGTAAGCTGCAAAAAAAAAAATAATAATAAAAAAATTCACACGATCCATGAGCTATCACATTGAATTTAAAAAGCACAGAAATCTCTTAAAGTCATGAAAGCATATTTGGAGGTAGTCGATGTATTTTGCGAGTCAAGGAATTTTATACCCACTGGTTTTTCAAGCTCTGTTGGATCAGAAGCCCAGGGCGCTTTGCACCTGCTCGCCGTGCCGCTGTCTTGATACAGACAGCCATCATTATCATATCATAATAATCGTTATAATCTCCCCTGAAACCAAACACCGGTGTGTTCCGCCCGCACGCACAAAGTCGACCGAGGGGCAGGGCCGGCCCCGGCCTCTTTGGAGCCCTGGGCGAGATCTGCGGAAGAATCGAATTCTCTCACCAAAACACATGCATCACAGTCTACATGTACAATACACGCATAGTGGCGGTACAAACCATGTATATGTGATGTGGAGTATGTGTATTTCAATTGATCATTGATGCGGTTTAGGGCGTCCAACATCTTCATATTTTGCATTCTAAAAAAACATGCCCCCACGGATGATTGGTGGCCTAGGCGACCGTCTACACGGCCTGTGTTGGTGGTGTAGTACGTTATTCCTTCGTAATGTTCTGCGTCGGCCGCTCCTGCTTTGTGTTTTCTGACCTTGTGTCTTCCTAGGTGCGGGGGGGGATGAAGCACAGGTACTACGGAACGGTGGCCCCGTACCCGCACTTCAGCGCGAGCAGCGACGCCGCGGAGCTGGAGAAAGCCATAGAAACCAAAGGTGAGCGGTCTCGTTCGGATTCAACCCCTTCCATCCACGTCACGCCGCGTTTAGTTTTTTTTCTTCAATTTCAGCCCAGTCTTTCTCTGTCCATCGCGTGAAGCGGCATCTATAGCCACAGCTAATAAGAATCTGAGAAGTATAAGTACATTTTCACTCGCAAGGAACTTTGGGAAAGATTGGTGCATTGCTGAACAGGTGATTGGCATGAAAAGCTTAGCGGTCAGAAAAAAATACAACAAGAACATCCAAATGTACAAATATAGCCTGATTTTCCTAGAAAATAGCAAAAAAAAAAAAAAAAAGTCGAAATATACAGAATATATACAAAAAATACATAAAATAAATAAGCACTTTTTTTTTTTTACCGAATAATTCTAGTGTTCATCTTTATTTCGGTTGGCAGGAGTGGACGAGGACGTCATCATTTCAGTTCTGGTGAACAGGAACAACCAGCAGAGGCAGCAGATCAAAGCGGTGTACGAGGAGTCCACCTCCACGGTGAGCTCCCCTCCGTGCAAAGAAGGAAAGAGCTCAAATTAAAAGTATATTTGATCATTTAAAGTTCCCGAGGCTGAGAGGAGATTTTATTACTATTATAATTATTTTTTTTTTTTAACGAGAGAAAACACAAATCGAAACACAAACATCTTCACTCATCCGACATGAACGTCAATGATAATCTCTATATGCACGAGAACCCCGGGGGGAGGTTTCGGTTGACGTCCTCATCCCGCCCTCTTCAAAGCCTGAAGCCCCCAGACCTCGCGCATTTGCGGCGCAAATAAGGGCCGAGATATTTGACCGAGATTCGTCCTCGGTCTCAACGCCCCACGCCGCGCGGCGCTCTACATCCTGGATCAGGAATAAATCGATCCAAGGCAGAAGGCCGCCTCGTGGACTCCAATATCGTTTGCCGGCTGTTTTTTTAACTTGTGTCTCTGTGATGTCATTACTGAACAGTGGGCCCGTTTGACCGCTGTGAGAACTTTCATTATTATGAGTTCCCCCCCTCTCTATCATCATATCATTAGTTAAAGGAATTTCTATTATTGTTATTTATTTATTTATCTTTTTTTTTGCCTAATCCATATTTTTCGATCATTGGGAGTCAACGGCATCGGAATGTTTTAAATGGACGCAGTGTAACTTCAGTGGAAGGCTGAAGTAATTCGTGTTAAAATGGGGGCGATGGCGACCGCGTGTCCCTGGTGCACAGCGGTGGACGAGGCCGTTCTCTCAGCGATCGATTTTTAAAGACTCCGATCAACCGCTCCCAGTGAGCTTCAAGGTTAAACGAATGCCGAAGGTTTCCTCCCTCTTTCCTGAGTCTTTAGTCATTTATTGGGACAAAGATTTCGACGGCGTTGAACCCCGCCGGCCTCACCTCTCGTATGCCCCGTCTCCCCCGTCCGTCGTCCGTTGCAGCCCCTGGCGGAGGCCCTCAAGTCGGCCCTCAGGTCCAGCCTGGAGGAGGTGGCCCTGGCTCTGCTCATGACGCCCGCTCAGTTCGATGCCCATCAACTCAGGCTGGCCACCAAGGTAAAACACCGACCGGGCGACCGGCGTGTGGCACCGTACCTGATCCCTGAGAAACATGCTGGTTTATTTAAGTTTTCAGTTTTTTAATAACGATACATACCCTTCTTATACCCATTTTCTGGACCACAGGCGTAGGATATGATCATTATCTGTAAATTCAATCCAACTTTATTGGCATTATAATGCGCCAGAGTACAGACACAATGAAAAGTGGGCTTGTATCCCCCTAATGGTTCAAATACTTCACATGGTACTGATTTGTTTATTAAAAAAAAAGAAAGGCAATTTGGTGTTGTTTGCCTGACCATTTCCTTCTGCTGTCCGTCTTTCGTTTTAAATGTTTATCTTTGATGCCGGTTTGTCTAACAGGGCTTGGGCACGGACGAAGACGTCCTCGTGGAAATCCTCGCATCCAGGTCAAATCGTGAGATCCGCGAGATTAAGAAAGTTTTCGAAGAAGGTATGACCCTCCGAAAAAAAAAAAAAAGTACTTTCATATATATAATTATGTATTCGGTACATATTGTAACGGCGGCGGTCAAAGAGGTTTTAAAGTGGAAATCTGGTGGATTTTTGGGTCAGATGGTCAATGTATGGAGCGTAGATGAGGGTGAACCTGGATGTTGGAGGAGTATTTTGAATGGAAAGGTTCTAACGGAATTCTTAGCGTGAACCACCCAACACAGACCAGCTCATGGATTTTAACATCACTAAACGTTATGTTTTCGGCTTTTTGACGACATGCCCCTATCGACTTCATGCGCCTAACAATAAAATAATCCCAGATTTCTGGCATTGGACGTAATCACCTTCGAAATTCGAACCAACAGGAAATAGAATTGTCACGTTCGTCGCTTTAGCTCGATTCCCAATCAGTTGAATTAGGAGGTTTTTGGTCGTTCATCTGTTTTTCTTCAAACCTCTTTAACCGCCTGTGTTCTTGCTGCCGAACGTCCGCGTCCCCCTCAGAATACCAGGAGGAGCTGGAGGAGGTCATCAAGAGCGAAACCAGCGGAGACTTCACCACGGCTCTCCAGGCCCTGCTGCAGGCCTCCAAGGACGAGGACGAGGAGGTGGACATGGACCTGGCCCAAAAGGACGCAAAGGTCAGGAACGTCTCCCGGCGGAGGAGGGCGGATAAACGGATAAGGGCCGCAGCCAGGGGGAGGGTGGTGACGACGGGCGCTGTAAAGGAGTGCCGCCCTGTGTGTTCCAGGCTCTGTTCGAGGCCGGCGAGAACACCAAAGGGACGGACGTCAACGTCTTCATCGCCATCCTCACGACCCGCAGCGCCCCACAGCTCGCCAAAAGTCAGTGTGTTCGGAAAACTCGGGTGATTTTCGGAGCTGGACTTTATAGTTTTCCTTTTTTTTTCTTTTTTTTTAAAAGGGCCACGCGCAGAAGGGCCACGTTTCAAACCGAGAACATGCACCAGACAAACTGGCGCGACCACACCCGATGAGAACACGCCCATGAGTGGAGCATGAACACAGACAGACGCTGAGACCTTTATAAAAACTACCTTGGACACGTGCAATTGTCAATTTATTTATATGATCATGAGACAAAAAAGGCTTTAAAATTGCATAATATATATATATATATTTCAATTATTTAAAAATTCTCTAACAACTTTGCAAAGATAAAAGCTTCAGACCTTTCTTGACTGCAAGGCAGGCAGTGCATGGATACTCTTCCTCAAATTATTTACGTTTCAACACATGACTGAATATGGTAAACATTATTATAGATCAGTGGTTCTCAACCTTTTTTTATTAGTGAGAAGAGAAGATTCTTTGTTTCAGCTGAGTACCCCCTTCACCGGCATCGAGAGAGAAAAAAATAAAATGAACATAAATGATGCACTGTATGTGCTTCATATGTGTTTTTTTTTAAACCTTATATATGACCAATATATTTTTTCTAACAATTTATTTTTTATTTTTGGAGTACCCCCTGCAGTACTGCTAGGGGTACAAGTACCCCCATTTGAGAAACACTGTTAAATCACCGACATGGAGACGTTTTCGCAGTGTTTTCCGGAATGTGGTAAAAAGCACAGAAATTGTATTAAAAAATAATAGTATGGTTATTCAACTGCTATGTTTCATCACTTGTGAGTATGCAAATTCTACTTTTTCCTAATTCCCTGTTTAAATGAATACTGCGTTGTGTAAGGCAAAAGTGCATTTCCCGCAAATATTCACTGTGCGTCATTTTACTCCCTAGCCTTCCAGAGGTATTCTAGTGTAAGTGACATCAACCTGCCCAAAGCCCTGGACCTGGAGCTGAAGGGAGACATTGAAGACTGCCTCATTGACATCGGTATGGAGGACTTGTTTACTTATCTTCTCTCTGATACAAGCCGTTATAAACCTCATACGTTTGGGGGACAATACACACACATTGAATTTGAAGAGCATCGCAGAAGATCTCTCAGTACATATCACTGCACAAATTAACTCGAAGGGGAAGGGGGAAAAAAAAAAAAATATATATATATATATATATAGATATATATATATATCTATATATATATATGCATATATATATAGATATATATATAGGAACTGAACTGAACTGTATATATATATATATATATAGTCAGGCAGGCTTGATATGTTGTACCATAAATAAATGTTCGGCACCTCATGCGTTTTATCAGGTTTTTATTGACTCTTTTGGACTACCGCGAATCAGGTGTTTTTTGCTACGTCCGCAATAACCTGAGAGACTAGAAACAGGAAGTTGAGACGCTTCCTACCAGCAACTCGCTGTTGAAAACCTGACGTGCTGTGGCAATTACAAAAAAAAGTAATCTCCATTCAATTGTCTATTACTGTTACTTAAAACATGTTCAATGTGTACTAGGAGAGCGTTATTTTTAAAGGTTTAAACGTTTGCCCCATCGGGCTGCATGTTAGCACAGTGAGAAGCTGCAGCAGAGTGGTTAGTTTCTCAGCAGTAAAGCGTTCAGCGAGGCTGTGCTGTGAACAGTTGTAAATTATGTAAACCAACATTTTAACGAGGCCCCCGGTTAAAAAACGGCCGACCTATCGTGCAACAAACAAAATGAAGGCCGGTTTGTTTGCTTTTTGTTTTTTTTGTTTTTTTTTTGTCATTTTGTGACTGCTGCGTTTTCCATCCGATGCGCAGTGAAGTGCGCCTGGAGCAAGCCGGCTTTCTTCGCCGAAAAGCTTCACCTGGCTATGAAGGTAAGGACGCCATTTCGAACGCCCCGGTCCGTTCCCGCCCTGTTCCCCTCTCCGTTTGGATGTATTTAAACGTTTTTTTGGGGGTTTTTTTTCTGGATTTTTCGCTTCGCCAGGGCTACGGCACCTGTGACCGGACTCTGATCAGAATCCTGGTGAGCCGCTCGGAAGAGGACCTGAGGAAGGTCATCGACGAGTACAGGGTCATGTACGGGACGACTCTACAGGAAGACATCCTGGTGAGGCGCCAGCCACCGCCACCGCACGCCGGCACGGCCAAAATGTTGCAGCGGTGGCGGGTGATTTAACCGAATGCCTGTCTTTTCTCCACAGGCGGACACCAAGGGAGATTATAAGAACATTCTGCTGGGGCTGTGCGGACCTGTCTGAGCGCTGCCGCCGGCCTCGCTGCGGAGGCAGCCCTCCGTGTTTAAACCCTTGTTTAAACACATGTTTGGATGAGGGAACAAACGGAGGAGCTTTCGTATAACACTGTCAAGCTGTGTTATACATATCATATTAAACAAACTAAAAATACCGCGGCTGAATACACGGTGCTTGTCTCGCTGAATAATGTGGTAATAAACAACCCATGCCAACATTTGGAGTTTATTGTGCCAAGGTTTAACAAAACAACATTTCAAATAGTCATCTGTGTCATCTCAATAGCAGGGAGTTGTAAGTAGGCCTGTTGCATGACATTCTATTATCGATGGCGTCTGAATAAATACCGATTCAATTATTTTGATTTTTTTTCTTTTTACTCAAAAATGAGATGGATTGCCTATGATAGTGTCATATCACCAGTTATTATGAGAAACCTTATGGAGGTTGGTGTGGCCAGTGTGGCGGGTGTAAGTATTAATATCAGTATAGTATAGTGTAAATCTAGGGTTATTGTGAAAAATAATTGTGTGGAGCAGAGTTGGCTCACTCTCTTTAAAATATCAAGAGGTGAAAAGTTGCACGTTTTATCAAATATAACATTTTATTCTGGTGAAGTGAATTTTTTTTTTCAATTGTAGCCGTCCAGATTGTTGATTGGGCCGCTTGTGCAGAGAGCATATGAAATCTGAAATGATTATGCGTGTGTGTGTGTGTGTGTGTATATATATTATACTGTACTATCAGGTTGTAATAAATACATGAGTAGTAGTAGTATCAGAAGAAAGATCTTTACAGAAAATACTACAATCCAAAATGTCTGGATGAATAGTACCTATAAGGAAAGGAATATACTGATAAGACATTTGAGTCACGCAATTAGTGGTGCCAATTGAAACGATCAGCAAGCTCTGATTGGTTGTTTCAACTAATTATAAATTCCTCAGCTACTTACACTTAAACACTTTTAATCGACTTCGGAGGTTTTGGCAACAGTGCAAAGAGTAATGAAGCGTTTCCGTTGTATTAATCAAATCACAATAAAAAAATAAATAAAAAAAAAAGACTTCACTGTTATCTTTGATGATAATTGAAAGAGAACAAAGGTAGAAAACAACCGATTTTTTTTTTTTTTATTCTACAAAATCGATAGTTATTTATAAAAATAATATCAAAATGTACATTTAGTTATAGAGTTAAAATACAACAATATAGATATATATATTTATTTATTTTTTCCAAATAAAAATAAGGAACGAAAGAGGCATGCGCATGCGCAGTGGCCGTGAGCCGCGCAGGAGTGACCCTCCCGAACACATCCGTGACGTGGACCGTTTACCGTTTCCGGAAGTGTGGCCCCAGCAGCTGCGATGGAGACTTTAATTCTCTGACCGAAAACGTCGATTTACCAACTAATCAGCGACTCCGTGTAACCGGCCGCTCGTTCGATTAGTCGAGTGCACGTAGGCTCTCACTAACGTGGCTACGCAGCGTACAGGAAGGTTCTCTTAAACTCCCAATGGCGTGCCAGGGGGACGGCTAGCTAACAGGCTGGTAAACCGGTAGTAGCCTACGTTGTGATTATTATATTGACTTGGCTCGTACTTAACGATGGGGGCTTTCGTGAGAACAGTGGGACGATAGTCGGAGATTTTTCAAGATGTTCTCCTCGCACCGTAGTGCCACGGTGTGATATGACACGGTGTATTTAGCCACGAATCTGCTGTGGTTGAAGGGAAGTCCTGCATTCAACGACATGGACATGGAGGAAAAGTACAGCAGCAACATGCTGTCCAGCGGGAGGCTGGGGATGGTGGAAGTGCCCAGCTCCAGGTGAGAACATTTAAAAAGTCAGACAGAGGGATGGATGGATGGGTTGAAGTTGCAGCAGCTCACGTCTAGAAACAACAGACAACAAATGAATGACTGGAAATGACAACCAGTCTTCAAAATCACGTCACTCTCGTTGTATCCGAAAAACAATACTCAGTTGTATTTCAGGTCAGGTTTATTAAAATTCATCTTATTTGCTTCACTCTTTATTTCATAAGTTATTGTATAGGACTGTATATTTCATTTTTTGGACATGGCCTTTTATTTTTCAGGTCACAGCTCTAAGCTTTTATTGTATATTGGCAGATGTAATGTAATGTAAAGATGTTTTTTAGATCTTGCTTAATTATTATTTTGCCTATTGTTTTGATGTGAGCTGCTGGGACATTGCAATTTTCCTTCACGAATGAATAAATTATCCATCTATCTATTTATCTATCTGCATTGTTACTCAGTATCAAAAAGTAAACAAATAGTGAGTACGCTGAATCAGTACATCCCCGGATCTACACGCAAACTGCCCTTCTGAGAATATTTTGACATCTGAGAGGGCCAACTTCTTTAAAATGTCTGTTAATCTTCATTGCTCTGTGGTGCCTGTATCGGCGCATACCTGCAACCATACTTACCTTTTTATCCTCTTTTTCAGGTTAACCAGGTACTTGGTACTACTACTCATCTCCAAAGTCCTCAAAGCTCTTGGGATTTTCGAGTCCTACGACATTCTCAAAGTTGTACACATCGTCCACTTTATTTTTATACTTAAATTGGGGTGAGTAGATCGACATGTCTATGTTTGTGAATGAAATGTAATGGTTCATACAAAGAAACGGGCTGACAGATATGTTTATTCTTTTTGTCAGGAGCGCTGTTATTTTGCTCTTCTTCCAAAAGCCTTTCTCTTCGGGGAAAATCATTTCAAAAACACAGGTTTGTTGAATTTCTGGTTCTTTATCTGCTCCAGATCTCTGTCTGAGTTTGTTTCTTTCTTGTTTTTCCTGTCTCTATTTTTGTAGATCCGCCCTATCTGTATCACTGGCATCATTCAGGAAGCATAGTTTAAAAAGGCTAATATACACTGTTCAGCCACAACATTAAAACCTCTGACAAGTGAAGTGAATAACATTGATCATCTTGTTCCAATGACACCGGTCAAGGGGTGGGATATATTTGGCAGTTAGTGAACAGTCAGTTCTTGAAGTTGATGTGTTGGAATTGGGGAAAATGGTCAAGTGTAAGGATCTGAGCCACTTTGACAAGGGCCAAATTGTGATGGCTAGACGACTGGGTCAGAGCATCTCAAAAACGTCAGGTCTAGTGGGGTGTTCCCGGTATGCAGTGGTTAGTAGCTACCAAAAGTGATCCAAGGAAGGACAACCGGTGAACCGGCGACAGGGTCATGGGCACCCATGGCTCATTGATGCACGTGGGGAGTGAAGACTAGCCCGTTTGGTCCGATCCCACAGAAGAACTACTGCATCACAAATTGGTGTATAAGTTAATGCTGCTATGATAGAAAGGTAACAGAACACACAGTGCATCACAGCATACTGCGTATGGGACTGTTTAGCTGCAGAGCTGTTTTGGTGGCACCAGGGGGACCAACACAATATTAGGCGGGTGATTTTAATGTTGTGGCTGATCGGTGTAGTGTACAAAATATATTTTCATTGTATTTTGTAGAAGTCACCTGTTCACGACCAGACAGATCAAATAATAAAGACCATTTAAAGCGATCTAAAACTGAGAAAAATACAACAATATAATAACATTTCAAAAAGACAACCGAAACAAGACAGGACACACGCCTCGAATCTCAATAATCAATAGATCAGTTTCTAAAACTGGTGTAGGTTTCACATCTTAGTTTGACCTCTTGCTGCAATTAGGGCAAAGTCACTAAAAAGCCCCTTTTCCCCAATTCAGAGGCAGATCGAGTCACATCAACACCAGAAACTACTACTGATCTATCCCTCGTCTATACAAACAAACCCTTTTATTGTACTTTAGGAAACATGGGGCAGTACGGAATTATTTTTTCTATTCTCTTTGTGCTTTCTCATTTCAGTGGATAAAGTTACTGAAACACGCCGTCATCAGCTGCGTTATATCCCTGTTGGGCTTTTTTGGGCTCACACTCTGCGGACCTCTGAGGTAATGTGTTTAAAATGTCTTGTTTACACCCCGTTTTAACACGTGACTTGTTAAGTAAGATGACCTTTGAGGAGGCCGGTTTGAATCTGAGAGCCTTTTTACGACTCAAAATGCGTATTAGCACGTGTGGCTTCCATCATTGCTCACACACCATCGGGTGGTGTCTCAACAAGGCCAATGCATTTCAATTTGATTTTAACTGGTATGTAATGCGATGGCTGCAATCATATCAAGAGTGCTTCTTGAGTGACTTTAAACATCTCATTTCTATGGGATGTTGCTGGTTTAAAGCCGCGACAAGAAACGTATATACATTTATACACTCGGCAAGCAAGAAGTTTTAACAGAACGTCAAGTATAACTCTGCCCAAATTTCCACATTCTTCTATATCGTCATGCAGAAATAAGTGCCTCCTCAGGTGTTGAACAGTCAATGACAGTCCTTGTCGTTTCTTTTGCAGGACGTTGCTGCTTTTTGAGCACAGTGACGTGGTCGTCATCGCTCTTCTCGGCGTCCTCTTCACAAACTCTGGTGGAGGGCCCTCCAAGGTAAGGGGCTGTCCCTTCCCTCGTCAGAAAAACTCCCCCGCTAATTGTTTTCACGCGCTGATGGTATGGTCACACCGCCGGCGCACACGGCTGCAATGCATTTGAATTTGTGGGGATGGTAGCTCAGGCGGTAGAGCTGGTGGTCTAGTGATCTAAAGGTTGCTGGTTCGATCCCAGTATCCTCCTGCTAGCATGCTGTAGTGTCCTTGAGCAAGACACTTAACCCCTTATTGCTCCTGATGGCTGCGTCCGTCGGTGTTTGAACAATTGTAAGTCGCTTTGGATAAAAGCGTCTGCTAAATGAAATGTAATGTAATGTAATGAAACGGGGCGCGGCCTCATCTGGTTGCTGGGGGCTGAGCCACGACCAGCAGAAGAGCTCGCAGCTTCACGGCGACAAGGAAAGATGAGCAGATTTCAACTTTATGCAAATGAGCGGCCTATCATTGTTATTTTCAAATATATACTGTCTACTATACTGTCAACTAATCTAAACAGTCTTAAGTATTTTGATCTTCTGCAATACGTCTCCTATTTAGTACTCTAATCCAGTAACTCAAATCTTGGTTGCTATGTTTAAATGTGTGTATTTTCTTCATCCTCGCAGACCAGAGGTGCGGCCTTCTTCATCATCGCTGTGATTTGCCTCCTCCTCTTCGACAACGACGACCTCATGGCCAAGATGGCGGAGCACCGTATCCTTTTCCCTGCTTCTACACCTTTAACCAATGACTCCACGTTGGTGTTTCTACTCGTTTACGGCTCATGATGGCTTTTCAACATATTCCAATTTTTCCTCGACTCTTTATTTAACCAGCCGAGGGACACCACGACAGCGCCCTCACTCACTTTCTTTACACTGGGATCGCCTTTTTAGGTGTAGCAGATCACAAGGTAAGCCCAAGCGCATTCGACACATTTATGTGCGTTGTTTATTTAGCATGTAGATGTACATTTGCATCTCACAAAAATATTTAAGAATTTATTTTAAAAGTTTAAATTAAGAGTTTCAAATGATGCTGATGCATGTATTTCCTCCATCTTGTGTTTTGGGTTTTTAAAGGAAATTGCTAGTAGAGGCTATAGGAGACCGTTAGACTAGTCCAAGTAAGTGCTATTAAATAGCCCAAGTAAAAGGGATGATTATTTTATAATGTCAACACATTGATATTGCACCTATAATGTAAATTTAGCTTGTAAATTTTTTTTTTTTTATTATTGTTATTTTTTTATATATATTTATATTATTTATAAGTCTTGACTTTTAATTGTTAATAATTACATATGTATTTATTCACAATTAAATTTGAGCTTGCCCTTTTCGAGTGAGAAGTGAAGTATTTCAAATGAAATTTTTTTTACCGGGACTTCCACCGGTTCATTTCATTTCCCCCCCTGCGTTTCTGTCAGGGAGGAGTGGTGTTGCTGGTGGTCTCCCTGTGCCTGAAAGTGGGCTTCCACACGGCATCGAGGAAGTTATCGGTGGAGATCGGTGGAGCCAAACGCCTCTACGCCCTGGACAACCTGGTGTCAAGCGTGGTGCTGCTGCCGTGGGTCATCGTGCTGTCTGCCACGACAGAGGTAAGTGGAGGGAGCCAGACACAGTGTTTAGCCATTTCTTTCCCCTTGCTGGTAAAACCTAATCTGCATTTAGGATATTTAAATATAAACCTACGTCTATATATTCATACCTATATGAATTGAACCTCTGTGTTTTTCACCCCAATCCAGAGCAAGGTGGAGTCGTGGTCGGCGCTCATCCTGCCTCTGGCCATGATCATCTTCTCGGTGATGATCTTGGAGTTCTACGTGGAGTCCGTCTGCGCCGCCAAGATGGAGATGCCGCGGTGCGCCCAATACGGCACCGTCTCGCTGCTGCTCAGCGCCCTGCTGCTGGCCAACTTCTGGACCCACCCGCTGACCGACCAGCTGCGCTCCATGAGCAAGCCCCCCCAGCAGGAGAGCACGGAGCACGTGCTGTCCGGAGGGGTGCTGGTCAGCGCCGTCTTCTTCATCCTATGTAAGGTCATCGCACCGCGCCACGTCGCTTAGGGTGGATCATTGTTTTCGTGTCGGCTTTGTGTGTCCTGGTGCTGTAGAATGTTTGTTTATAGAGTCTGTAAACATGTCGTGCATCAGCTACGTCAGCTTTCTACTCCGTCTCCCAGTCGGTGAAAACTTACCAAATCGGAGAGTATTAAAAAATGTTATTCAACATTTTATTCCCACGTTTTCCAACTTTACTTTGTTCCGCCTGCGTCCGACAAGTGCCTGCCCTTCGTTTCAGCTTCCAGTATTCTGTCCTCCCCGTCCAAGAAGGGCCAGAAGGGCACGCTGGTGGGCTACTCGCCGGAAGGGACGCCGCTGTACAACTTCATGGGCGACGCCCTGCAGCACACGTCCCAGAGTCTCCCCCGCTTCATCAAGGACTCGCTCAAGCAGATTCTGGAGGAGTACGACTCCAGACAGATTTTCTATTTCCTCTGCTTGAACCTGGTATGCACCAATCTTCAGGCAGGAGGCTGTTTACTCCCGGGGCATAGATACAGGCAGAGTCTCAGGGGGTTTTGTGGCACATTTTCTAAAGCTCAAAATCTTTGACTAATTGTTGAATATAAATATTTTTCTACTTTCTCCTCATACGATGAATCATGGTAGAGTAGACTTTTAATCCCTTTCAGGCTTGTATGGTATTTTATTTAGTTTTTTGTGCCATGTTGGTCATTTAGCATTAAGGTTTTGATCAATAAACTTCTGTGTACAACCATGCTTTCAAAGTGTTTTGGAAAAGAGCATCAGCCAAACCTTCCAAGTCATTTTAGAAAAAAAAAATCTATGTTGGAAGCATGAACTTGAAAGTATGGATGGGGTCAGGTTCTCAAGCTTAGAATATTATATATAGGCTACATTATAGAAGTTACATTTAGTGTTTTGATTGTCTGCTGCTGTGTTGTTTTACTGGTTTGAGGCTGAATCTTGATTCCTGATTAGCCTCCGCTTCTGGAATGTAAAGGGGGAAAAAAAAGAAGTTATTTTTTGTTTTTTCTGTTGCTTCTCCAGGCGTTTACGTTCGTCGAGCTGTTCTACGGCGTGTGGACCAACAGCCTGGGCCTGATATCCGACGGCTTCCACATGTTGTTTGACTGCTCTGCTTTAGTCTTGGGGCTTTTCGCTGCCCTCATGACCCGCTGGAAAGCCACCAGGATCTTCTCATATGGGTAAGGTGATATGATACTTAACGCTGCCTTGTCGTTTTTGTTTTTCCTTATTTTAATGCAGCACTTATTGATTATTGCGATCTCTTTGTACACTTCACCGCACACACTAATAAATGGCGATGTCGTTTTTGTAGAGTGCAAAATATATATATATATATATATATACTCACTTAAATTGGTAAGGGTGAATATTAATATTTTGTGAAATTATTGTTCATTCCACAACTTTGTAAAAATGTCAAATTGCATACATGAAAAATTTTAAATTGCAAAATTGCTGGTGATCCCTGCAATCCCTTTAAGGAGGCTTGGGTGTAAGACCTCTGCTTTACACAACTGTAGAATCATTAATATTCCCACTGGAATGGAAAATAACAAAGTATTGTATAATATGATATTCAATCTACATCTTCGACACAAAAGATATTCATACGATGAGAGGAATCAGACCTGTGTTTGTTTTTCAGGTTTGGTCGCGTTGAAATTCTCTCTGGCTTCATCAACGGCCTGTTTCTGATGGTGATTGCCTTCTTTGTGTTCGTGGAGTCAGTGACGCGGCTGGTCGATCCTCCCAACATAAACACAGACATGCTGACGGTGAGTCCACTGGTGCTGCCTGATGGGGCTGTAGCCCAGCAGTGTATTTGGAAAAGAATGTGCAATGTTTAATTTGATATTGTTTTTTTGTAAAAGTGTAGGTAACAACGAATGCATGTATATTCTAAATAATAGTAATTCATAAAGGAGAAAG
Organism: Zeus faber; assembly: GCF_960531495.2. Lineage (NCBI taxonomy): Eukaryota > Metazoa > Chordata > Actinopteri > Zeiformes > Zeidae > Zeus > Zeus faber. The sequence goes on along the minus strand of NC_137204.1, from coordinate 24,581,540 downwards.
TAATAAATAAGAATTTGATTTAGTTTATAGTAAGTAATAAATAAATAATAATACATATGTAATGAATATATCTAAAAATGATCAAAATACATGCTTGAATATATTAAAGAATCATACAGGCTACAAACTGAGTTTTAGACAATTTTCTAGTCGACACATGCTTCTTCTCAGTTTTGGGAAAATTCTAACAATATAGTGCGAAATCAACCTTAAAATGATCTCCTGGTCATTGTGGTAACTCATAGTTTTGCCAAATGTATTTGATCTTGTTCTCAAAATCTCTTATTTTTTTATTTGTTACTTCCATGTTAAAGCAATGGCGCTTCCACCTTTTTAAAATGGAATAAACACACAAAAAAACCCAAATATGGTAAACCAAATGGGTTGCCGTACTTGTCAGTGGGGCCAGGAGATTATTCTACGGTAGGTTTCTCCCCATATTGTTAAAATCTTAGAAAACCACAACATTGTTCATCAGGAAAATATTCAATAATGTAAAATGTGTGTGTTGACTGGTAAACGGGCTGAAACTGAATTTGACACCGCTATGGTTCTTATATCTTTTAATATGTGATATTTATTCCATCCTCATCAGATATTGATTGATCTCCGTCCATATCTCTTCCACAGCCGGTGTCCGTGGGCGGGCTGCTGGTCAACCTGGTGGGCATCTGTGCCTTTAGCCACGCCCACGCCCACGCCCACGGAGGGGGAAAAGCCTGCTCATCACATGATCACGGCCAGTCACACGGGCACAGCCACAGCGAGCACGGCCACGGCGGTCACGGGCACTCCCACGGAGGGCACGGGCACTCCCACGGAGGGCACGGGCACTCCCACGGTGGTCACGGGCCCTCCCACGGCTCGGGTGGCGGAGGAATGAACGCCAACATGAGAGGTGACGGATCATACTGACACGGTGCTGGGATGCACATGGACCAACCAGCCACTGTAGGGGCGAGTTGGGGGTGGTTTGGAGTGTTTGGCCATTTTGAAAGGCATAACACAAAGCTGTTTCATGATCAAGCACACCTTCATGTCTTATTTAACTTTGACAGTAGCAAAGTTATCCTTATCGATGATGTGCAATTGGCTTGGAAACATTTCCATTCCAAAGTACAAACCACTACCGTACGGTCATAGTGATTCTCCAAGATATGGAGATAATGTATCTCTGATGAGCGGTAGATCCAGCTCCTTTTTAAAAACTAAAGTACCGTGACTGCTTTAGAGGTGTAGCAGATTAAAATGTAGAGATATTTGCTTTGAAATATAGTGGAGTAATAGTGTAAAGTCTCTGAAAGTGAGTACACTTTCCACCACTGGACATCCTCCATTTCATAAATACAGAATTAAAGGTTGAGGTAGCCCCCTGGGTGTCTTCTTATCTTGCTGCCCTGCCTTCATCATAAATACACATACATACACACACACATACATACACACATACATACACACATACATACATACATACATACATACATATAAATTAATGGCAAAGAAAGGAGAACAACCACCGCAAATTCTTACAAAACCTGAAACTGTGTCTTTCTAGTGTGTGTGGCGCTGTCCGGTCTATACAATAAACCAATAAAATAACAATTTCTTCCTGCCTCGTTCTCCAGGGGTTTTCCTGCACGTGCTGGCCGACACCTTGGGCAGCGTCGGCGTGATCATCTCCACCATCCTCATCCGCCAGTTCGGCTGGCTGATCGCCGACCCCATCTGCTCGCTCTTCATCGCGACCCTCATCTTCCTCAGCGTCATTCCGCTGCTGAAGGACGCCTGCGAGGTCCTCCTGCTGCGGGCGCCACCGGAGCACGAGAAGGACCTCAACAAGGCTCTGGAGAAGGTGAGGCTGCGTACCATCACGTGTCTCTGGGTGACTCACTGAATGCAGTTTTACTAATTTCTCCTACCAAAAGTTAACCTCATTTAAAGAAACACACCATCGTCAAATTTAGTTTGAGCCTGTTTACAAGATGGCACACATATTTTACATCACTGACCATTTTCCTGATGGAAGTTCACATTTTTACACATTTAATATAGTCTCCATTTTCCTGTTGTTGTTATTATTATTATTATTATTATTATTATTTTTTAATATATATTTTATTAACATTATTAATATTAGCAATAATAATAATTAATTTATTCTCTCAAAATTCCAATTATATTGTGAGAATCCTTCAAATTATCTCCTGCTCCAAAGTTACTAAATATAAATATATTTTGTATTTGTTAATTCCATGTTAAAGCGATGTTTATTTTCTGCCTTGTCATGGAATTGAACACAAAATATTGCAAAATCAACCGACTTGTATCACAAAAATGTGTTACTATCATTGTCAACCCGTCCAAAAGATCATTCTAAGGTAAGTTTTTCCACCGTATTGTTGGGAGTTTTCCAAAACCTCAAAATAGAGACAATATTAAAAACCTAATCATGCATGTGGTGACTGGTAAAAAGGCTTAAGCACGTGCACTAGGGGGCAGTGTTGCGTTTACTAAACCAACAAGGAAAGGAAACAAAGAAACCAGGACCTCATTATTATGTTTGGAAAGAGCTTCCTTCAAGTGTTTGTGTGGACAAACATCTGCAAGTCGCTCATCAAGCTGCTCCATTTTTAGCCTGAACTTGTTCTATTTGGGTTTTTGTTTAGTTTCCACGTTGGATGCGCGGCCCGACGCCATCATCGTAGCTGACATTTTGTGAGGCGGGCTCAGTGGCGCCTTGGCGAGCTACACATGTTTAGGCGTTTCTGAGCAGAAGCATGTTTCACTGTGTCTGGGCTCCAAAAATGAAGCATCAGCTTGTCGTGAGATGGATAGATAGATACTTTATTCCCAGTAGCTCACTTCAAAAACAATAGGCAGTAATAATAACAAATTATGGAATAAAAAATCTAAAATGTCAATATTTGCTTGAATCTACTACTCCCGGGTTGAGTTCTTATTTATTTAATTTCAATTGTTCTCTTTCAGATTGAAAAGATCGAAGGTGTTCTGTCGTACAGAGATCCCCATTTCTGGCAGCACTCGGCCAGTGTCATCGCGGGGACCATCCACCTGCAGGTGATGGCGGACGTGGTGGAGCAGAGAATCGTACAGCAGGTATAGATGCAGCATCGGTGGATGTTGTGTTTTGAAAGTCACATTTTGGTTCAACAAATCCACGTGTTAGTTCAAATATAAATTGTAACAAAATCCACAAGTGAGGCGTAGCTTGCGGGGCTTGTTCTATCAGACAACTGGACGGCGCCACATGCTTCCACGCCCTTATTTGGCCGGCCAATCCAAGCGGCCGGTCCCACCTTCCTGCTGGCTTTGCTGCCGGCTCTGCTGCCGGCCCTGCTTCCTGTTTTGCTGCCTGTTTTGCTGTCTGCTTTGCTGCCTGTTTTGCTTTGCTGCCTGCTTCCCTACCTCCTTGCTGTGCTACCTCCACCTCCCCTGCATCCTGAGCTCATCACTCCTGTATTTCAGCTCATTAAAGATGCCGGTGTCTGCTGTACACCGCCGGCAGTGACACAGTTCATAGATGGATAGATAGATACTTTATTCATCCCCAGAGGGAAAATAACAGTATCAGAGCAGCTCACATCAAACAGGCAATATAATAAAAAAATATAACAAGCTTTTTTTTTTTTTTTTTTTTTTCAAATATTTCAATTTTCTTTAACTGTACACAATAAAATATGGCAATATACACAAAACCTCAACCATTCATGTACAATAAATTTTTGTTAGTAAATATGGTCACACCCAAAGTTAATGTTAATTATGTATATTTTTTAAATACAACATTACATTTGTTTTAAACTAGGTTCCAGTCACTGTAGTTTGCGAGCTGCTTAGCAACACTGGCTTCTGGTTGGTGTCGGAACAAAATTTGCCGCCCGTGTTGAACATTTCCTGTTTCCGACTCACCTTCGAAATGAGGCTTCCGCCGAGTTGTCGTTTGTCGAATTCAGTGCAAAGGCGGCTTTACGGTCCAATTATCTGTGTACGATGATTCTTTTGGCCTACCTGAAGTTCGTAGCGTTTTCCCTCTTTCAGGTAACGAGCATTTTAAAGGACGTGGGGGTGAACAACCTGTCGGTGCAGGTGGAGAAGGAGGCGTACTTCCAGCACATGTCTGGCCTGAGCACGGGATTCCACGAAGTTCTGGCGATGACGCAGCAGATGGAGTCAATGAAATACCTGAAGGACGGGACGTGCATCATGTGACGTCCCCTCCAGGGGTCAGGGCTTTTCCTTTTCTTTCCTTTTATTCATTTAAATGTATATCTTTGTGATTTGTGTAAAATAAAACAGCATATATTGATTTTAACCCGGTGTAGGATGTTTATTTTTTTAAATTTATTTTTATTTTGGCTAATCCAGTAATATTATATTTTTGTTAATATTCTGGTGGTTACGTACATTTCCAACAGCACTCATCATTTGGCCCAAAGCCAAAACAAACCTGGATTTTTTTGTTTTCTGTTCCAGTGTTGCAGACACGTTGCAGCTGTGCTGTTTTGGGTCATCGCTGAGTTGTGTTCCAGGATGCTCCCATGTGCAGAATTTCCAAATTAGTTCTATCATCTAAAAATCAAACTGATTATGATGGACATACATTCATGTTTTATTTATGTTATTATTTATTTTTTCCCCCAATCCCCAAATATGTAAACTGTATGCTTCTATTCTATTTCTACCAGTATGTTATACCTATTCACGGAGCATCGGAAAAAAGGTAGGCACTTCCTCCGTAATTTAACATGGCGCATTTTAACTTTCCATAAAAGGAACATTTGAATGAAGTAGTGATTTATTTTGGGGGAAAAAAAAAAAAAACAATTTGCAATAGTTCAATTCATCACTTAAGTACAAAAGCACATAATCGTGTTAAATGTTTGTTTTTGTTTTTTCTATTGGGTCTTTTTGTTTTCCCCCCATTAATTTTAATATTTTCTTCTTATTGTGGCCAACTCCTACAGGTCCCTGGTATATGTACAAATGGGTTCCAATGAAAATCTGAGGTGTTTTTCAGAGGATAACTGGCAAAGCCCCAAAGGGTGATGCTTTGCTTTAAACGTATTACAGTTACTTTTAGTTCAATCGATAACAGCTGGAGGCAGATATTGTGGATATGGAAAACCGATCTTCTCTCTTTCCTCGATTTCGTCAGCGGTTAAAGATCAAGCTCGTACTTGATCACGGCGCTTGTCAGTTGGAGTGGGGATTACTTGGAGCCGTATGCATTCGATATGGGAGCACATGGCGTCGGCAAAGCCCCGCGATGGAGGAAATTGAAACCCGCAACGCAGTCGACGTTCCGTCGGGTACCTTGCCCTTTGCATGACAGGCGTGCCAAGAGCTATTGCAGCGGCCTCGTGTTTTTTTTTGTTGTTTTTTTATTCTTCCGCCATCAGCTCCAAATCAAATCCGGCTTTTCTCTGTCACGCCCGAGCTCTCGTGTTCTCTTTCTCACAAAAAAAAATATCATTACAAGCTTGTCAGTCAGCGCTGTGAGCGAATGAACTTTTAGTCGGCTTCGCCTCTGGCGCGCAAAAAAAAACGGAACGCTGCGTTGATGTGGATCGTTCGGATTGAAAAAAATTTAATAAAATTCACATTGATGTTGAAAAACAATCTTTATTTGAGCAACGAGCATTAATCTAATGCATAGAGATGTGAATAAAAACACAGTTGAGCACGCCCCCCTGCCCCAGCGGTTACAATGCGGAGGGCGCTGACTAAACAAACAAACAAAAAAAATAATAATAACTTTGTGCACTAAAAGAGCTAGATCTGCCTGACGATATGTGCTGACTCCGTACAACAGTCCTAAAAAAAAAAGTAAAAAAAATGCTCATATGGACGAATGTTTCGTTTCTTCGAGATGCGACGCGTGCGGCCGGCATCAGGAACAGTCGGTGAATTTAAAAAAAACAAAAAAAAACAAAACAAAAAAAAAAAAGCCGCGTCGTCCGGCGTCTGCAAACACTGCGTGTCTCATGCAACCTCTGCGGCTCGGCTCCCCTTTCCAACCACCCGCCGGGCCCCTCGTCCCGGCCTTTCTACTCAATCTCGTTTGAGGTTGACGTGGCGTTGGAAGGTGTGATTTCCACTTCTGTTGATCATGGGTGGGTGGGGGGGGGGAATAAATACGATTACATGCAGACGAAGAGATGATGGTGGAAAAATGAATGATGTAAGATGAATACGCGGCGCATCTTACCTTTGCAGGGGCCGTTTTCAAAGATAATGTCGTCGATGGCGATGTCGCTCCTCACTGAGGAGCCTCTGGTCGCTTCAAACACGATCTGCAAGAGCGGGAGAGAGGGAACATTCACCTAAGAAGGGACATTTCGATGCGTCTGGTCCAGTGGTTCTCAACCTAACCCTAACCCTAACCTGGGGGGGGGGATGCCACAAAATGATTAAAAGTAAGACTGCACCATTAGAGAATGTAGAATAATGACCTTTAACTGTTATCTCTCTAATTATAGTATACATCATATTTGACAATAAAGATCTTCTCAAATTTGGATGGCAGAGACGAAATCGTATACACCAAAGTGTCCTAATGCGTCAAAGTGAGGGTAAATAAAAAGGTTGAGAATCTCGACTTTAATCCACCTGGGGATAACATCATCCTCACGAATGGCAAAATTGGTGAATAAATACATATTTTCCCCCCAGATGTCTGCAATTATGGGGCACAGCACAAAAGCTTCCGCTGCAAACCTGAAAAGCCTCATTCATATTCACCCGAATTGTCTTGGCATGAATCTCGGAATATCGGTATAAAGCTTTGGCTCTCACCTGATGCTGGAAGTCGCACTGGTATTCCACAGTGGCCCTCAGCCAGGCGATGCTCTGCTCGCCTTCGCGTTGCCACAGCAACACGTCCTCCACGCCCTTGTCCAGGTGAACCCGGAGCTGGCCGGTGCCGGAGCCGTACATGTGGTAGAAGAAGCGGAGGCACTGCGGGGCCCTGGAGCCTCTGAGGGGCCTGGAGAGCAGTCGCACATTCTGACCGGGCAGCATTGGGGACGCCTCGATGTGCATGTAGTACCCTGCGCAAACACAGAACCAGGTACAGCCGTGTGAACGCGCTATCACCAAACGGGTTAGAGTTCTGAGAATTGGACAAAAGAAAATAAAGGTGAGGTTCACTGATTTTCAACCCAGCCCATTTTTGTTTTATTTTATTTTAAATTTTTAATTTTTAATGTTTTTGTTTGTTCCCCTACTTTGCTAACACTTTGCTGCCGAGAAACTTGCCACTCTGCTGCAGCTGCTCGCCGCGCTTCAATGCAGTCCAATGGGGCAAACGTTCAAGCCGTTAAAATCATTAAATTAAACGTTGACATTAAGTCTCCTTTTCAACGGGGTGTCACAAACAACTCATGTCATGTTTTTTTTTTTTTTTTTTTTTACGGTTTTATTGGCTCTTTCGAAAACCTGCGCTTTTGCTTTACGTCCGTGCTAACGAAAGAGACTAGAAACAGGAAGTTGGGTCACTTCCTACTGGAAACCTGCCCCAGCCAACATCAAACGCTCGTTTGAAAGGGAGATTCAACTTGTTTCTTTGTTTTAAGGCTTAAATGCTTTGCCCCATTGGACTGCATTGAAGCACAGTGAGAAGCTGCAGCAGAGTGGTAGGTTTCTCTATGGTAAAGCGAGGTTGAGTTCAGTGGGGTTGTGTTAGGAACAGGTATAAATGATTTGAGGCAACATTTTAATGAGGCCTGGGTTGAAAACAGCAAAACGACCCTTTAAGCAACTATTGTTCCTAAAATGATGTTGTTTATACATTATTTCATCATGTTTAAAAGTTTTGTGAAATTGAAATCATATGGTGTCAGAAAGCATTTGGGCAATTATTTTGCCGCACAGGAGATGAACAGAAATTCCAAGGATGCACAAGCCCCTTTCGGCGTCTTTCTGTTTACACTGTGTAATGAAATAAACCCAAGCAAGAGTTTCCGCGCAGTGCGATGTCCGGCTCCCTCACCCAGTCCCGTGGTGTGGTCGCCGCGGGGCCCGGTGTACGAGGTGGGCGTCGGCCCTCTCCTCCACACCCAGTCGCCGGCGTCGCCATGTTTGCCCTGGGTGTAGCCACAAAGGCCGGCCTCGAAGTCGCAGCGCCCGGGGACCGATAACTGCAGCCCTGTGGGGAGAAGGGGGTCACACTTTTAAGTTAAAGTAGTAAACCATAAGACCGTCTGTGACCCCGCCCACCAACAATGGAAAAGAAGCGCATGCATAGCACCAATGCAATGAATGGCTGTTTCAAATACACCGGTATCAAATAAGAGATTTTTCAACCAAGTAATGGTATGGATTACCACTTTAAGCAAGAAGGGGAGGTTTCTGGCGAAAGCAAGAGGAGACGAGAGGAAATCCCAAAGCTGTTGGTGAGTTGATTATTAACTGACAATTTACTCTTGTGAGAGTGGTCCAGTTTTTTGCTCATTATTGCTTATTTACTTATTGTGTTGTATGTCTTTGTGTGTTCTTCGTTGCTCTCTATGTGTTTCTGTTCTCTGGGCATCCACATAAACAAGAGTTTGCACTCGATTGGTCCCTGATTAAATACCGGTTCAACCAATCAATCAATCAATCAACCAATAAATCAATCAATCAATCAGAACAGTGAGATACACGGCTTGTTTGATTGGTTGGATGTAGACTCCCGGGGATAACACACAATAAACAACGGAAACACTGTGAATGTAAGTTTTATACGATTGTTTATGGGACTCCGAACTAGACGCTAAACTCCAACGGCCGGTGATGGAGTGGAGTGTCCTAGGGGTGAAAGAAACCCTTTCATCACTTGATTAAATGTGTTTAAATCCCTTCATTTGCCATAAAAATCGTTGTCTTCTTCTGTTGCTTAGCAACCACTCTGTGACATGGACGGTACCAGACAGCTCTGAGTGTGTGTGTGTGTGGGCGGACGTGTCCCGCACAGCTTAAGGATCACATCTTTGCAGGGAAGATGCGGCAGGAGAGATTAAGAGAAGACAAACAAAGGGATTAGAGGTGAGAGCGTCTCCCACTCACCGGCCACCAGCTCACAGTCTCCCAGGGTCAACCTGATGTCGTCCAGAGCCACCGAGCCACAGTCCCAGAAGCTCCTGCAGGTGCTCACCAGCACCAACTACACAACCAGGGCAACACGAGACATCTCTTTATGTGTGTGTGTGTGTGTGTATATAACAAATCAAAACTTATTTGAACATTATTTATTGTATTTAATTATTATTATTATTATTATTATTGGCAGTAGTAATAGTAGCAGAAGCAATAGTGCAATTATTATTATTATTTATTTGTATTATTTATTTTATTATTAACATGATTATCATTATTATTATTATTATTATTATTTATGAATAATGATAAAACATGTATTATCTATTATAAAGTATTATTATTATTATTGTTATAATTGCTATTATTATTTACAGGACCTAGGAGCCTGCAAATAATTAAAAAAAAGTTTGCCTTCAGTAGGAACAATTGGATTTTGTTTTGGTCTAGTCATGTGAATAAAAAGTAATTTCAATACATAACATTGTCCTTTTTAATTAATCACGTTCAACACCATAATTATAGTTTGCGAAAATTGCTCTTGCTGGAGTTGCTCCTCCGGTTTGGAATTTCACACCACGACCCAGTGCGGCATCGCCAACGTGTTAAAAATATAAAAGTGAAAAACCAAACACACGGTGAGCAGGTTGCTGCAGTCACGGCCCCGCTCTGCTCCCGCTTTAGAATGTGTTGCTTTTTATTTATTTATTTTTTATTTTTTTAGTCCATGTCGAAACAGAGGAGATCGCATGACCCTTCAGATTATAGTGATATCAAACGCCTCTACATGTGAAACCATAAATTATTAGTCAGAGGCGCTGCGTGGCGGGAAAGGGCCCGTTTCAACTTGGGACCGGCGTGATGTGAAACACATGAAGCCGGAGTCCTGCTCCAGCTGTGGTTTAACAAGCCCGGGGGCCCCCGAAAAGAGGGCTCTCTCCCCAGGATGCGGAGCCGGAGAGATGGGGCCCTGTACGGATCTGTGTTCACGACATCAAAGGACACGGAGGGTGGAGTAGATGCAGATGGATGCAGGATAACAACCAAGCGGGCTCAGGATCGCATATCCCCGGGCCTCCAGATTTTTAATTCTGCAGGCTGATGTTCCCCATGCGGTTCCTTATTGTCACCATTGTACACATTGGGATGCAAGGAAATGTGTCTCTGCATTTAATCAATATATTGATTAAATGGAATTATAACATCTTTATTTTTTCATATAAACACTTCTCATTTGTCGCATTATCCAAAATGTACAAAGAAAACCATCTTGAATACTTTTGTGTTTATACAAACATATGTGTTCTCCTAGCCTAGTTTGTAGCTTATGTTTTCATTTAGTTTTATCATATTACTGTTTTATTTTTTGTTCATTCATTGGATTACGTATATTATGTGCATAATAATTATTTTTATGTTTATTAATTACATAAAATAATATTATTGTTATTATTTTTATTTTATGATTGTTATCACTATTGCCATTATTGTTTGTTGTTACAAAATAAAATAAGGCAAATTAGTATAAACAGTCATGGTATGGTTGGATAGGATGGCGGAATATTGACTCAGTTTACATAGTTTTATCGAAATATCTCGATGCAGCTTTATCCTGGCATTATTATTAATATTTAATGTTTCACCTTGGAGGGCTGTGATGTCTGGAAGGTGATGTCCGTTCCGATCCAGATGCCTCTGGACTTCTCCCCCTGGGTCCAGACCTTCTCCTGGGTGCTGCTCTGGTGCTGCAGGTACACGGCCAGGGCCTGGTCCGTCTGGTTAAAGCCTGCAATTACAATGACAAACAGTGACAATTTTTTTGGGATCTTTGATGATTGATTTATCTTGTAATTTAATTTAACTTTGTTTCCCCTTTTTGTGAAGCACTTTGAAACTTATGTTGTGAAAGGTTCTGTATAAATATGCTTTATCATTATTATTATTATTATATTATAATAATAATAATTATTATTCATTATATCATATATCATTGTTATTATTGGGCTGGAGCTCTATTGATATTGTTCGGGGAAAAATTCTCTGAATTTTGAAGTCCAAAACTATCTGGAACAACAGCTTCGGCATAACACATGAACATGGTTGAGGTGTCGTTTAAACCGTTATGTCACAAGGATCTCCTGGTTCAAGTTTTATCCAAGACGATCCACATATACGGAGCAGATGATGAGCGCAAAACCGACCAAATTTGATCGATATTACAGACACATGCCAATGCATTTCATGCTCAATATGTCCAGGCCGGCTAAAACTATCTGGAAGTCTTCCTTCAGCGGAACCTACGAATGCGGTTGGTATTTGTAAGGATCTCGTGGTTTAAATTTCATCCAAATCAACCCACATACAGAGCAGATATTAGTGAAAAACCAAACAACGTTGACCCAAGGTTGACAGCTGTCTCGGATAACTGACAAGTCTCTATTCGTAAATAAAAGGGACGAGATGAGATTTGCGGTGAAGACGCTTTATAATGTTGTCATATTATTTACCATAAATGTAGAGATTCCCAATGTGAATGTCCAGTTGGAATGGGTCACTCTGTAGTGTTTCGATGTTACCAAACTATGGATTTCCATGTGTATTTATATAGCTTTTACCTGGTAGATGTCAGTAGATCTGTTAGATTGATATTATAAATCCGTGGTCCACATTACTTTGCCGGAGATGTGCGACTGAGTGATGCGTTGAAGATCCAGCGAGGCGTCGGAAAAATAGAAGCCGTGCAATGGTAGTTACTCGCAGAATACCACAACAGTTTTTTTCACATTTTATGGGAATGTAACTTACTGAAAATGTAATCCAAGTAAAAAATACTGCGGCTCTATTTCCACAGACAACACGGTGAGTTCTAACAACCAAGTTCTAACCCAACATGGCTCAACTGGACCCCGTGTATTGCTCGGTCGGTCGGTCGGTCGGTCGGTCGGTCTGTCTGTCAGTCTGTCTGTCTGTCTGTCTGTCTGCCTGCTCACCCCTCAGAGAGTAGTAGAACCTCAGGCAGTACTTCATGTTGCCGGGCAGAACGGGTCCGACCAGACGGCTGACGTATCCGGAGCGAGGGCTCAGTCTGGAGTTGGCCAGGAGGAAGGATCCTGCAGGGAGAAGAATGTACTATTTTATCTTATTCTGTTGCAAATCTCCCGCTTCCTGTCAACCTCGCCTGCCAAGGAATGTTTCTCATACTGCACCTGGTAGTGATCTGGGTTTTCTCTACCAAAAATCTCTTATTTTATTTTATTTGATTATTTTTTCCGCCCATCTGTATTCATGGTATCTGAGACGCTGTGAAAAAGAAAAACATCATCGCGAATGTAACAAGAACCATATCGGCCGCTCAATCTTCCCACCCGCGCCCGTGGTGTGGTCCCCGGTCCTGAACACGTTGGGCTTCACGGACACCCTCTTCCACGACGACCCCACCACGCTGCCCTGGACGTAGCCGCAGAAGCCCGACTCGAAGTCGCAGTTCGCCACGGAGGGGTCGAAGGTCGGCTCTGTGGAAACACAGCGGCCGGAATGAAGAGGCTGTTTTGTGGGACATCCGAGGGATGAAAGGGGGTTAATGTGCAGCCAGCCGGTCGTCATCGCAAAATAAGGGTCTTGTGTCACTCTGGAGGGGCTCAGGTTGCGATGACGACCGGCTGGCTTCACATCACCCGGTTATTACACAGCCGCTTGCGTAATGAAATAAAACATTCAGGTAGAATATCGCTTCTAAAATGATTTTCATAACCAGCATGCCGAGTTCGAGAGCTTCCGCCGAGAACCACAGAACTAAGAATCTAGCCTATTTACTGTGATAAATGGGAAATCGGACACATCCGCATTCGTCTCTCCAAGTCTTCCATTGTAGTTTCTATCACAAAAATGTTGGTACAAATGTGGTTTATTTCACATGCAATAGGTGACGACAAACGGTACTATCGGTGCGTATGTTTTTTGTTTTTAATTCAATCACGCATAGTACAAACATAATAGTCATATTATATTCTCCGTAAAAGCTCACCGGTGTCGGCGCTGCAGAACTCCGAGGAGAAGGAGATGTCGTCGACCGAAACCCGACCGCCTCGTGGACTGTTAAAGGCCACTTCAAAGACCACCTAATGACACGAAAACACTTAAAGACGCAGACTGGCACTCGTGAACAGCCTCAAGAATGTTCGTCTGCAAACGGGTAACACCTACGGGCCAGAAACACACACACACACACACACACACACACACACACACACATGCACACACACAGCCAAAAACTCACAAAACCTCCAATAACATCCCCAGAATGTACTTCAGTAAAAGTAGAAATACCCTGACGCAAAAGGACTCTACTAAAACTCTAGGACTCTACTTACATTTTTACTGATGTGCGTAAGTACTTGAAATGTACTTTACGTATTAAAAGTAAATGTACTTCTCATACCCAGTGCCCTGGTATAACAGAGCCTACGACATGACATCAAGTTCTGCTTCACCACAGAACTCCTCAGACACTTAGCACTTAGACAACGTTCCCAGCTGTAAATGTACTTAAATATTTAAGTAGTACTTTGACCTATTTCCCTCCGCCCTCATCCATCTCAGCTAGTGAACCTATAGGCTCTGGAGGAAGCCTGTCCGGAGAAAAATCTCCCACATACTCTGTTACTTTCCACCGCCGGTGAAGACCCGCATCAGAACCCCGTTGCACCGTAACCCCCAGAAGGCCCCCGTAGGGCCCGCCCACTCACCTGGAGCGGGTACGGGGCCTTCAGGTCCACCTGCACGGGGACCCACTCCGTGGGGGCTGTGGCCCAGTCCCGCTGGCCCGCTGACCCGGCGTTCCACAGCTCCTGGTACTGGCCCAGCTGGTCCCTGGCGAAGACGGAGAACAGGTTGCCCCGGTCGCCGCCGCGCTGGTACTGGAAGCTCAGGCAGCCCGACATGGGCAGCGTGGTCATGGGGGACACCAGCTTGGCCACCTCCTTGAACGTCTTGGCGTAAACCGAGTCCACGTACATGAAGTGGCCTGGAAAGTGAGTTTGGAGCGTTTATTCGGCCGTTATAAGCAATATGAATGGATGTGTAATTCAGGTTAGCGGACTGTGTTAAGCGGGGTGCACACTGCAAGATAAGGATTAAAGATAACGACTTTGGCCCCCGATCCCCCCCTTCTGACAATCGTAACCAAAAATCCAGATTTTTGGATGGCTCTAAAGATTATGGTGCTAGATTATCCAGTGGTGTGAACGGGCGCGGGCATAATAGTGCATCACTACTTCTGCGTTTGTTTACTCTAAAGTCACGTTTGATGGTGAAAGATTTCGGGTTTTGAGCGTCGGGACTCTGGCAATCTCGCGTAGCCACGCCTCCGCAATTTTGCGAGACGAGGGCTCGGGTTGTCGGTGAATTTCCGGAAACCTGTCGGCGTGCGCTGCCGTTTGGGCAAACCGTTGCTCTCCACACACCACAGGAACAAAACTGTTGAATGTACAGTGATGTGCAGGTGTGGGGTACCTCACGTTTTCAACATCTGTTAAGATTTGGAAAGTGGTGTAGTGGGGGCCGGGCTACGGGCATTTCGGAAGTCTTTGGCGACCCTTGTTTTTCACAACAAGGTCTTGAACCGCGGCATTACCGTCGTGGCATACATCATGGTGCTGATGCACGCACCCCTTATATTTTTTATTTGGTTTTGTGAGCCAAGTCCAGTGCTGTGTTGTTTCTTTTGTCGTGTGAGAAATTTAAGAAGACATTATACAGTATATAAATGTTATGATATTAATCACCGTTTCTATCCGGAGCTAATCCTTCTGGGTCATTTCTTTGTTATTTCATGCTGTATGTTATATTTTTGGACGTGACCTTTTATTTTTCAGGGGATTTTCATCCTTTCATAATTTTTCAGCATTTTCTTTTTAATTGTTTTTCTGTTATTTTTAGGTTTTATCTGTTGATTATCATTAGGTTTAGTGTATATTGCCAGATTTTTTTATTGTGTATCTAAATGTTAGGTTTATTGTATATTTCCCAAATATTGCCATTTTCTTTTTTCATAATTGTGCTATTATTGTATTATTATTATTTTGCCTATTGTGTCGTTGTGAGCTACTGGGACATTGCAATTTCCCCTCGGGGATAATTTGTCTGTCTGTCTGTCTGTCTGTCTGTCTGTCTGTCTGTCTGTCTGTCTGTCTTGATATGCAAACAAGATATGGGTTAAGAGAAACAAGAAGAGTAATGTGCGGTCGTGACATAAGTGTGGTCATTTAAAAAAATAACATTATTTCACTTTTTATTAAAACAAATCTAGGCTATAAATATTTTACAGTACTTGTTGCGTAACTCTCCCGACTACTTTTTTGGATTTCTCAAAACATCAAAACAGTTGGGGCTGAGCAGGCTCCTCTATTCGTCTTCTCACTTCACCGTGACACCAGCTTTGTGTAAACACGTCCCGAGAAAAGTTAAACAGCGCGTTGACGACTTTGAGCTGCGCAGCACGGTGTTTAAACTTCACCAAATAAATCTATTTGCACGGATGTGCTATTGATGTGTAAAGTTGCACTCACCTGGATCAGAGGTGTAAAGTTGCACTCACCTGGATCAGAGGTGTAAAGATGCACTCACCTGTTCTGTTGTTGAAGGTGTGGTCGTAGGGCAGGTTGCTCTGCACGGGCTGTGCTGCTCCGCCTCCCACGTACCAGTTGACGTTGGTGTTCCACTGATTTCGGTATCCACACAGGTGAGTCTCCTCAAAGTCACATTCTGCACACGGGGAAAAATTTATATCAGTAATGTATACATAATAAATGTATTATTATTGCTAATTTAAGAATCCTATTATTAATAATAATAATAATAATAATTATAATAAAAAATAAAAAATAAAATAAATAATAATAGTAATAATAAAAGAAAAGGAACTTTGAGTGTTTGGTGAAAGATGTTATGGAGATGTGGTGTTTTAAATACACGGACAGACGGACAGAGGGACAGAGGGACAGAGGGACAGAGTGACGGACCCAGGCAGTATCCAGGGCTGATGTGTATCTGAAAGATGGCCACGCTGCTTTCAGGGATCTCTCCAGGTTTCCCCTCGATGACGACCTAATGGACAACACATGGAACGATGCGCTCAATTACATGCAATGACATGGGGATAACACGGCGTTAACACGTGGAGGTCATGCAGAGTGTGTGTGTGTGTGTGTGTGTGTGTGTGTGTGTGCGAATGTGTGTGCGTGTGTTCATGTTTGTGTGTGCGCATGTGTGTGTGTGTCAGTGTGTGTGTGTGTGTGTGTGTGTGCGTGTGTATATGTGTGTGTGTGTGCATGTGTGTGTGCATGGGTGTGTGTCAGAGTGTGTGTGTTCGTGTGTGCGTGTGTGTGTGTGTGCGTGTGTGACAGTATGCAGGAGCCATTTTAGCGAGTGACTGTGTACCATTGTAAGTTATAATATTGTTCACCCACGTCTGAACTGAGCTCTGTGTTTACTCGAGCGGAGGCCTCTCATCGCTCTCCACCTCTTAGATCCTGATGCTGCTCTACACCACACGCTGTTTTGGAGTGTGTGTGTATGTGTGTGTATGTGTGTGTGTGTGTGTGTGTGTGTGTGTGTGTGTGTGTGTTTTTGTGTGTGTGACTGCTGATTTACAGTCTTTTGTGTGTGTGCGTGTGCGTGTGCGTGTGTGTGTGTGTGTGTGTCCACGTTAGGTTGGCTGTACTAAGGGCTGCAGTGAGCGATCCGCTCCGCGTTTCTCCAAACAAAACCGCAGATGTATTTATTTTAATTTTATTTTGGGACGCCCCATCCCGCGGTGCTCCGGCCACCACGGTGAAACAAACTTTTAAATGAGGCCTTGTAGATCTAATATGAGTGAAGATTCAGAAACTGGATTGCTCATTATTTGCCCCAAATTTGTTCAGAAACAGATTTTGGTGGACTGACAAGGTGAAATCAGTGAAAGTTTACCGAGTAAATAAAACGGAGCGTGGAGTAAAGCTCAAACCCCATTGGCTCACAGAACTAGGGGCCTCGGGAGGGTGGCTCCACCCACTGAAACAGCCCGTTTTCAGACCAGGTGCATTGGACACATGTTATAATGGCTCAAATGCATAATCCGAGTGGTATTTTCAGCAAAAAACTTAAAAAACATGTTTTGAGGACCTAAGCGACCATAATATGAGTGCAAAGGAGTATAATAGGTCCTCTTTTAGTAAATCCAGATACTCGATTTGCCACTGCTGATTAAGGGACATCATTCTTTCATTTGAACATTTTATTTGGAGGTGAGTGGACCTATCCGGCGCCAGGGACAGCCTGATTAAACAAACAAAAAGAAAGACGGATGGCTCTTCACCCTGTACGGCTCGGTGGTGTTGTGCAGGTCCATGCTGGAGATGATCCAGCTGTCTGAGGGGGCGCGGCTGCTCCACAGCGGCCTGTCAAAGCTCCTGCCCTCGGTGCGCTGCTGGACCTCCAGGCTCCCCGACCTGGTGATCTGGTAGACCAGCCTCAGGCAGCTCCACTCCTCCTGGTCCAGCACGGGGCTCTGCAGGATGCCCCGGCTCTCCCTCGGTGGCCTGGCGTCCGACCCGTCCGCTTTGGCCTCCTGGGCGGTGTCGACGGTGATGAAGCGGCCTGAGCGGGGAATGAAGAGGGAGGTGTCGAAAGAGAGAGGGGTTAAGGTTCTGAGAGAGAGAGAGAGAGAGAGAGAGAGAGGGAGAGGGAGGGAAAGGGGGGAGTGGGGGATTCTACTAATTTCCAAGGCTGTCAGGAGAAAAGCTTGGCTGGAACGATGACGTAGTCCCTGTGGACTTGTTGCAGCTCTGAGGCGCACAAAGCGCCTTTCAATGGTATTATTATTATACCTCAAAACCTGTCACGCAATTTAAAAAGAAAAGAGAAATGTTCAATAACCCCTGCAAAAGTTCACTTTTTGGAGATGTGTGGAAGCTGGGACACAATATGTATTTTGTATGTATATGTATCTATCTATGTATAGCTCTAGCCTCCTCTGTACGCTGGCTTGCACAGATACATACATATTTGCTGCCGTGGTGGAAGAAGTATTTATACCTCTTACTTAAAGGTAAAAGTACAAATACCCTGACAAAAAATGACTCTAGTCAAAGTTAAAAAAATGACAAAAACGGACATTTCTACTGAAGTAAAAGTATATAAGTACTTGCTCTTACATGTACTTAAAGACACAATATGTGTTTCATGTGGATTCTGTCATATACAGTATACTGTAGAAACAGACACATACACACCAACACACACACACACACTGAGCACGTTATTCCCTTTGCTCTCAAAACAGCCTCAATTCTTCTTGGCGTGGATTCCACAACATGTTGGAAACCTTCCTTTGAGATTCTGCTCCATGTTGACAGGATTGCATCACGCAATTCCTGCAGATGAGTCAGCTGCACATTCATGCTGCGAATCTCCTGTTCTACCACATCCCAAAGGTGTTCTATTGAATTCAGATCCAGTGACCGGGAGGGAAACTGAAAAACATTGAACTCATTGTCATGTTTATGAAACCAGTGGGAGACAACTTTTGCTTTGTGACACGGTGCATCATCCTGCTGGAAGTAGCCATTGGAAGATGGTAAATTGTGGCCATGAAGGAGGGATGCACATGGTCGGCAACAACACTCAAATAGGTTGTGGCATTCAAGCCATGATTAATTGGAATTAACATACCAAAATGTGCCAAGAAAAGATTTCCCACGCCATTACACCACCACTACCACCACCAGCCTGGACTGTTGACACAAGGCAGGTTGGATCCGTGGATTCACGCTGTTGGTGCCGAATTCTGACCCTGGAGTACCATCTGTGTGCCTCAGCAGAAATTGAGATCCATCAGACCTGGCTTACGTTTTTTCAGTCTTCAACTGTCCAGTTTTGGTGAGCCTGCGCCCACTGCAGCCCTAGCTTTATGTTTTTTGCTGACGGCAGTGGAACCCGACGTGGTCTCCCGCTGTTGTAGCCCATCCGCCTCGAGGTTCCACGTGTGTTGCATTCTGAGATGTTTTCCTGCCCAGCGCAGTTGTACAGGGTGGTTATCTGAGTGACCGTAGACTGTCTATTAGCTTGCACCCGTCTGACCATTCCCCGTTGACCCCTCCCACGAACGAAGGCGTTTCCCTCCGCAGAACTGCCGCTCAATGGATGTTTTTTTTTGGTTGTTTTTTTCACACCATTGTGAGTAAACTCTAGAGTCTGTTGTTATGCGTGAAAATCCCAGGAGATCAGCGGTTAGAGAAACACTCAAACCAGCCCGTCTGGCAACAATCACGCTACGGTCCAAAACACTGAGATCACGTTTTCTCCCCGTTGTGATGGTTGTTGTAAACGTTAACTGACGCTGCTGACCCGTATCTGCATGTTTTAATGCATTGCACTGCTAGCACACGATTGGCTGGTTAGATAATTGCACGAATAAGTAGGTGCACAGGTGTTTTCCTCATAGAGTGTTAAGTATGTTCTGTATAGTAGTTCCAACATCATCCTTTGTGTTTTGGCTTACTCAGACCTTTTACTCAAGTAAAGGTAAAAGTGAAAGTACCGGATTGACATTTCTACTCGAGTAAAAGTACATGCGTAGTTGCTCTAGTTGCTTTTTTTTAATTCTATAGATGAGTGCTCATGTAGATCCTGATCTACAGCGGAGAATAAAATAACATGGAATCTGCTTTTCATATATTAATATGAATCCTGATTAAGAATAAGTACAAACAACGTCGTACGGTAACAAATACTTTTACTTTGTTTACTTTCCACCGCTGATTAACTGCGTCCACGAGAAGAAAGAAAAGGTCCAGTACCACCCTAGAAATAAATTAATTGCATTGTCTCATTTTCGGAGCGGTTTCCCAGCAGGGCGGGGCAGGGCTCTCAAGCCCGTAAAAATGTAAGTTCCTGTGCAGTGCAGCATTTCTTTGGAACAAGATGAAGAAGCCAGTGTCAGGAAAAAAGACCTTCCCCCGGTGCTGACATCATAGTTTGTTGTGGCTTGGTTATTTCTTGTTCTTGTTCTTGTTCTTCTCCTTCTTCTTCCCCTCCTCCTCTCAGCTCAGGGCTCCGGCCTCATAATCTGTCATTTATTATTTTGTCCTCTTGGAATGCCCTGGTAAAGCCCTGGAGCTCCTCCACCAACACATGTGGGAACGCACACACACACACACACACACACACACACACACACACACACACACACACACACACACACACACACACACACACACACACACACACACATTCTTGTACTTCTGATGCACTTCTGAGTGAAAAAAGAGGCAATTCGGCGACAATTATAGTATAACACACACAAACATGAACACACGCACACACACACACACGAACAGACACACACACACACAAAACTTTTAATAAGCAAAAAAAAGATTTTCCTTTATTTTCTCTTATTTTTTCGTCTGTATTTGTGTTTTGTTTCACATTCCTATTCCTTTAAAGCACTATAAGATGAATAGGATTTTGCTTATATATTTGCTATATACATAAAGATTTGACCTGATCTGACATCTGTTACAGCTGCAAACTTGCAAAGTGCGTATAAAAAAAAAAAAAAAAGGTCAGAAAACACACGATAGATAAATAAATAAATGAAAAGGACGGAACAATTTACCTATTTAATACAAAGGGCTTTTTTAGCAAGCATTCTGGCAGAACGGGATGGAAACAGGAAAAGAGGAAGCGGCTGATGCATGCCAGCAGTGAGGAGACAGAGGAGCCGGCTCCAAGGACAGAACGGTTTAAAAACTGGTAAGAACAAACAAAAACAAAAACAAGGTCAAACAGGGTTTGTTTTTTTTTGTTTGTTTTTTTTGCGAGCCGGTCCTAGACGTTGATTTTCCCATGCATTGCACATGCATTTTGCACAGCCCAAATAAGTACAGTAAAAGAGGGAGACTTTGTAAGAACAACTCACAACTGTTAATAATAAGATCATTTCTGCAGAATTATTCTTATTTTTTAATTAATATGAGTCTCATGAAGTGTAATCTGCATCCATTTGTCTGCCTTTGATCAGATTACGCAAGCGCTGACTTGACGACGCGCCTCAGTTTATGGCTCCCTCACGCCCGCGACCACGCCAGTACCATCTCTGATCCACGGCGAGCAAATGCCTAAATGTGTTTCCTTCACCGTCTCCAGATGTTCCTGGACGCTGGGGAACAACGCGGGCCAGATGAACATCTTTTCGGGGTTTCTACAGCCCGCCCCCAGCGGCGAGGCCCACGGCGACCGGCGAAAGCGAGTACGGCAGGTTCACCCTGTCGCTATCGAAGGCGTCTACGGCGGCGGCGGCGGCGGCCTACCGCGGGGGATGCGACGGCGAGGGGTCGTCTACGCCGCGGAGGGTCTAGAGCTTAGGTGTTAGTGGCCCCCGTCGCCAGACAGACGGAAAGCGAGCGGGCGGCATTGTTTTGAAAAGTCTCCCAAGGTACCGTCTTTGTTGAGGGTCCAGCTCATGTAGTCGGAGTCTGACGTGTAGCCACAGGTGGTGGACTCGAAGTCGCAGGAGCCCGGGAGGAGGAGGTCCTGGGCCTGGGCCTGGACGGCGGCTTGGGGGAGACGGACAGCGAGGGCACGGTAAGAATGAATCACCAAAGAAAGTGGCAAACGAACATGACATCATGCGGCGGCATGCGTCTATCTTTAGAAGCGCAGCCTACTCACCGGCCCACGCCAGGAGGAACACTGCAAACATTGTCGTCGTAGCAACGAGCCGGCCCCGGCAAACGGACCCCTCCGAGGGCCTTTGGGGGGTTTTTCGGGAGACGGCGGGAGTGTGTCCGCGGAGGAACCCGGGGGGGTCGGGGCTGGGGGAGGATGCACGGTGGGGTTCTGGCCCCGGCAGATTTTGGGAAGAAATATCCTGAGTGGAGTGAGGGCCTCCGAGTGTCTCTCCAGCTCAGAGACTGGCAGCACACTGCAGAGACTCAGATGGGAAGAGTCTGTGTAGCCAACAGAGAGAGGGAGGGAGGGAGGAGAGAGAGAGAGGGATCAGCGAGGAGGATAGAGGAGGATGGAGGGAGGGAGGGAGGGAAGGAAGGAAGGAGGCAGGGACTGGCAGAAGGGGGGGGGGGGGGGGGAAGAGGGGAGGGAGGATTGTTTGAAAGGGGGGGGGGGGGAGAGAGTGAGAGGGATAGAGGGAGCGGCAAAGTGGAATAGAGCGAGAAAATGAGTGATGGGGTGTGGGAGCGAGGGATGATAGGAGAAACAGAGGATGGCGGGGAGAATAGGAGGATATAAAAAGGGAGGGAATGTGTTGGATGTGAGGTGAGGGTGGAAAGTCAGAGAAAGTGAAAAGGGATATTTGGGGAAGATATGGGAAGATTTGGGGATGAAATGAAGGAGGAATACAAGGAGAGATTTTGATAATGTGCACCAGACAGAAGGTCAAATTACATAATAATAATAATAATAATAATTAATAAATAAGAATAATTATTATATGTAATTAAAATTATTTATAATTAATAATTAATCATTAATAATTAATAAATAAAAGATAATAATTAAAATAATTATCTAGTAGTAGTCGAAGCAGCAGTAGTGGTAATAATAATACTATTATTGTGAAATATAATTATCAATATAATTATGAATATGGATATGGATAGATATGGACACAATCCGGATTCGTAATTCCGAATTTGCTGCCATTTTTCTGTCTGAAACCTTTTGAGATGGAGAGAGGGACAGAGAGAGGGGTGGAGATATGAATGGAGAGAGGGTCAGAGAGTGGGATGGAGATAGAGATGGGGAGGGGGATGGAGAGATGGATGGAGTGAGGGGTGGAGAGGGGGGCGGAGAGGGGGATTGAGTGAGGGATGGTGAGAGAGGTAGAGAGAGGGGTGGAGAGAGGGATGGAGAGGGGGGTGGAGAGTGAGATGGAGAGGGTGATGCAGAGAGGGATGGAGAGAGGGATAGAGATGGAGAGGGGGATGGAGAGAGAGATGGGGATGCAGAGAGGGATGGAGAGGGGGGTGGAGAGTGAGATAGAGAGGGTGATGCAGAGAGGGATGGAGAGAGGGATAGAGATGGAGAGGGGGATGGAGAGAGAGATGGGGAGGGGGATGGAGAGAGGTGGAGAGAGGGGTGGAGAGAGATGGCGCGAGGGATGGCGAGGGAGCAGAGAGAGCGATGGAGAGAGGGAGGGAGAGTGGGATGGAGAGATGGGTGGAGAGAGGGATGGAGAGGGGGGTGGAGAGAGGGGCGGAGAGAGGGGTGGACAGAGGAGTGGAGAGGGGCGGTGAGGGGGGGGTGGAGCGAGGGAGCGCAGAGAGGGGTGGAGAGAGGGATGGAGAGTGAGATGGAGAGATGGGTGGCGAGAGGGATGGAGAGAGGGGTGGAGAGAAGGGCGGAGAGAGGGATGGAGAGTGGGGTGGAATATGAGGTTCTGCCTCTCCAGCATTTGTGCTGTGCTCCATCTGTCCCACCTGCTCCCCCTCTCTCCCTCCCTCTCTCTCTCTCTCTCTCTCTCCCCCGCACGCACCTCCCCTCCCCACCTTTTTTCTCCCCCCACCGTTTCCAAGCACCTTCAAAAGGTGAATTCCCCTTTCATTGCATCCAGAGATCCTGATTTCCACCGTGGGGACGGAGGGGACTCCACCTCCGGGGGGGGGGGGGGCGGAGGAATGGAGGCATTTCCAGTCCGGAGCGCCGACGTGGACGTCTCCGCATGAATATGAATCCCTCGCGCAAATAATCACTCTCACATGTGGCGAGGCCTGTTCCGCCGGCAAACACCGGCACGCACATGTGCCGGGGCGCCGTGCGAGAACCCGGCGGGAACCGGGAGGACAACCGGTGCACAGACAACATCCCCTTCCCCTCCCCGATCCTGGAATTATGGGATGCCCTCACGCAGGGGCGCGTGTTCGTGTGCCCACGCCGGGCCCACGCCGGGCTCACGCCGGGCCCACGCCGGACGCCCAGAACCGTTGTTTGGCGACGCGGTTTCCCCCAGCACGCGGTGCGTTGCCGGGGTCGCTCGGCGGGTTGGTTCCCCCGCCGAAAAAACAACAACACGCCTTCCCCCAAAACAGCCGCCGCCGCTGTTGACCCCCCACTCCCACGCTACCTCGCCCAGGGGTCACCAAAGGAAACGCGCGGCGGGGTCGGCGGCGACATTGTCATTTTTCCCACGCCTGCCCTTTTGGTCCCTCTGAAGTCACCGGACCGGGGCACCCTATCAAAGGCGGAGGAAGTGTGCACAACATTTTCTTTTTTTTTTTCCGGTCGCCGGTCTGCCCCAGGCGACCGGAGAACGGTTCGGGGAACCCCCCCCCTCGACCGAGGCGCAAATATGCCCAGGGAACCACACTATTAATATTTGAAGTATTAAAAAGTACTTTTCATATGATATTATACTCATATTGTGCTATTGCACTTGCCTATAATACAGTATAAAACTATTATGTACAATACTTTCTGATGATCGCTCATGCAGATCCTGATTCCAGTTGCGATTTACAGTAGAATAATACACAGCCTGGTGTGCCACTGTAGTTTGCGGGGAAATGAACCCAATGGATCACTGACGAAACCCTCCCGAATCAGCACTTTGATGGATCCGGCCCCAGACGATCATCCCTTCAAACGTGGCCGTGGGAGCCAGAGGGGGTCGAGCGCGGCGAAAGAAAAAAAGAAAAATGAAGAAGTTTTTCTTCCAAAATGTACTGGAGTCACTTGGTACTGGGGGGGGGGGGGG
>NC_137204.1:24531690-24554190 GCF_960531495.2 Zeus faber | reverse complement strand
TAGAATTCACGTTCAAGAGGTTATTTTGTCACATACATATGCAGACGTTCGTACATATATGCGGCGAAATGTCATGACACCCCGGTGATTACGCTCTATAAGCTCTGAAAATGCGAAAACGTGCGTAATGGCCACGAGGCGCTCGCGCAGGCGGCCGCAGGGGTTCTATAGCTATTTAACAGAATTAATTGTCTGTGTTGTATTAAATATACAAAGTTGTTTTGTTTTTCACAAATATCTACTCCTTATGTGGATCGATTTGGATGTAAATCCACGAGATGCTGGTGACGGTCGATAATGTTGATATTAGATGAGACACTGTCTGGGATTTTAGTTTATCGCAATATCACAATATAGTTAAATGCCTCATGATAGCGATACATTGCATTATGAGACTAGATATCGTCTGTGATTGTGGTAATAGCGATACTGTAGTAGGCCTCAAGTCAAATGCTGTCTTTAAGCCTGCATTATTTTAATATATAAAACATTTCTGAACTCCAAATCGTTTATAGTCACACTGTAGCAGGCCCCTAGTCAAATGTTGTCTGCATTATTATAATATAATTACATTTTCTGAACTTCACGGTAGAGCTGGGCTTTATATCATTAAAATACATGTATCGCGACACGAGATACAATACTGTAATACAGACAAATGTTGTCTCTATGTCTGCGTCATTGTAATATATAAAACATTCCTGACCTCCATGTACGGTAGAGCTAGGCTTTATATCGTTAAAATAGATACAGTATATCGCGATATCAAGTTCAAGAGATTATTTGTCACATACATACACATTCGGTCGCACATATATGCAGTGAAATGTCATGACACCCGGTGATTACACACAAGCTCTATAAGCTTGCGATATGAGACTTGATATGATTTTGGTCATAATAATAATGTGGTAGGCCTGTATTCAAATGTGTGTTTAAATCTGTATTAATGTAATACATTAACACTTTATGTACTCCAGGTAGCGCTAAGCCTCATATCTTAAAATCGATATATCGCGATGTGAGACGAGACATTGTCTGTAATTTTGGTTATAGCAATACTGCAGTATAATCAAATGTTGTTTTTTAGTCTGCATTATTGTAATATCGTGACATTTTGTGAACTTCACGGTAGAGCTAGACGATATATCCTCATAATATCGATATTGTGATATGAGACTAGATATCGCCTGGGTTAGGGTGTAATATAGCAATTAGTTAAATGTCAACTTAAAGGCTGCATTACAGTAAAATAATGCAACAAGTTTCTAATCTTGATGGTAGGGCTGGGTGATACTGTATATGGTTATAATATATTTAATATAATAAGTGATGGGATGCCAGTGTGTTTTTAATTAAGATATAGGTTATTTTATGTTACATTACCTTATGGAACAAAACAAGTGCGTATGGAACGGTGTGGAACGAAACCGTGTGGAAAGGGGACACTTTCTCCGTGACTCTCTCCCCGATCGCCCCCGTCGCCATGCGTTACGCGCAGAAAATAATCGTAATGAGTCGTGGCGCCGTTCCGCAGTGCCCCGCCCCCACACTGTTTTTAGTTGTTTTATTTGGCGGAACAGTCAAAGCAAAAATATCAAAATAATAATAATAGTAGTAGTTAGGGTTGCCGCAGTTATCGATGTTACCGGTGCTACACGGTGCTCAACATGCACCAATTAGGTGACTTGTCCATCATCATTTAGCTTTTTTTTTTTATAGAAATAAAACCCATTTATTTAGTTTTTTTGCGTATCAGCGCCAACATTAATAAAAGTAAAAAATATATAAAATTTGTCCGATATTAAGCGCGTTATCAATGCGGACGCCACAGATGAAAGTGGCTGCTGGTGCAGGGAGCACAGTCTGCTTATCACGGGAGCAGGGGAGAGAAGGCTGTAGGAGACCTTAGATCAGGTGTAGATCGGGACCCGTCTCCCTCCATCCTTAATGAGCGCCCGTGCGTAACGGGGGGGGGGGGGCACTCTGTGGGGACACTGCGTCTGCGTTAATCGATCGCGGCTGGCGTCGCTCTCTCGGGCGGATAAAATAGATAAAAATATCATCTTTTGCAATGTGTTTGTCGCACGTGTTTATATTGTGACGACGATGAAAATACGATTGATCCGTGCTGCCCTGCAGGCTGGACCCCTAATAATAATAATAATAACCAAAAAAATGTGATATTTGGTTTTTATCATCATCATTGGTTTTTATCATTTATTATCCAGCCCTTACCTGGTGACTTGTTGGTGTGTGTGTGTGTGTGTGTGTGTGTGTGTGTGTGTGTGTGTGTGTGTGTTTGGTGTGTAAGTGCACGGGCAGAGCTCCAATGCACTTAGCGTGTGTGTGTGTGTGTGTGTGTGTATTTACGGTTCAGTGTGCCTTTGTCTGTCGGTGTAAGATTAGCCGGTTAATGGGCTAGTAAATCCCGCTCCACCCACCCAGTGGTTTTCACTGAGACTGGACAGATGGAGGTGCAGTACTCAGCTCGCCGCCCCACAGGAGTGACTCGACCGGGCGGGCTGGGCTGCGAGTCGCTGCCTGGCCATCTGTGACCTGGGCGGCACACCACCGGCCCCTGGGGCCCCATTACCATCCAGCCTGGAGCCACAGGCAGCAGAGGGTAGAGGCCACCCCCGAAATATGTTCCCCCTCCGGCCCCCTTCATGTGGCTTCGCTAAATGTTGTTTGCTGGACCCGAATGACCCTCTTCTGCTCAAAGGGGCCTCGCCCAGTTCTGCAACTACTGACCCCAGAACCTGTAGACCCGTAACTCTTGTCTTAACTATAAAGGCAGGAATCTCTGTCCGTCTGTCTGTCTGTCTGTCTGTCTGTCTGTCTGTCTGTCTGTCTGTATGTATGTTTGTAGTCCAGTATGTCCTTCGATGATCTCGACAGCATCCCAAGGACGTGCAATGTTGAATTTGGTGCAATTTGGACACGCGACACGTGTAATAATAATAATAAATATAAAACAACGGCGACCAGCGAGCCAGCGCGGGCGGTTCTCCAGTGCTCTGTGACTGAGTCACAAAGAGCGTCTTCCCCCGTGCGGGGATCTTCCATTGTTTAACAAAGGATTGTTTTTTTGTGCCATTAAAATGTCTTAGAAAGTCTTACATTTTGAACAGACAATCACTAGTTTAATATGATAAAATATTTTTTTACTGAAAACAAACGGACAGTTGTGCAGGTGAATGGAGTTAGTAAATAGCGTTTGATATAAGGCTGGGAGATATATTGACAAAATCGAATATCACAAATTTTACTTTTGGGAAGTCTCCTGATGCTTTCATCTAATATTTAAACAGAATACATATTTTAGAAACAATAGTAATATGTATATTATTACATTACCAAGTAGGTAAAGGAATTGATTTAAACATATAGAAGAGTCGAAATTCCCTATGTCACAGTATTATGATAACCCGTACGATATATAGTCTCATATCACAATATTGATATCATATTGCCCAGCCGCTTATTTATATATGCTTAATCTAGGAGTGTTTTAGTCTGTCGGCTCTTCAAAAATGTCTGTTAATCTGAGTGATGTACAAACACCTCTGACTTCAGACGTATGAGTGAATGAATTAATCTGTAATAAATTGTAATACCACAGCTGTGCTAGTTATAATATTTTGCTCAGAGATAGTTCATTTGTTCATTCCTTGGGGGACAAAAACTCCAACCTGAAAATCTTAAAACTTATTTTTTTTTAAGATGGTTCCATAAGGAAATAACGTCTCGGTCGGATATTTGAGATGACGATCGATGCCAACTGTCACGCAGATACCGTGCTGCCCCTGTGGGACCCAGGATAAACGTATTGTTGTCATCGCTTTGAAAGGGACGGCGTATTCAGATCACGAACCCGTCCATCTGTCCACGCCCGATCCTCTCTGACTTTCCCCGAGCCGGGTCTCTTCCCTCTTTCTCTCTTTTCTCCCACCGCTTTCTCCTCCTCTTCCTTCTCCTCTTCCCCCCTTTTCTCTTCTCATCCCCATGCCATGATTTGCCATCTGCCAGCTGCAGGGAGTGCTGGTGGAGGGCTGAGCGCAGTGCAGATTAAAGCACTCGCCCAGATGTATACCGGCGGATTTAGTGTTTGAGGCATTGGGAGTCTCACTCTACATCTAGCACTCCCAATGAGAATGGCTGCCTTGTTTTTGTAACTCTCCGTCGTGTGTGTGTGTGTGTGTGTGTGTGTGTGTGTGTCTGTGTCTGTCTGTCTGTTTGTTTGTCTGTCTGTCTTTACGTTGTCTTTACATCTTCTTAATGTGGGCATATTCAGAAGGTCATGATTTGACAGGAAAGGAAAAAAAAACAGTGATCTGTGTGTGTGTGTGTGTGTGTGTGTGTGTGTGCGTGTGTGTGAGTGCGTGTGTGCGTGCGCGTGTGTGTTCCGAGGTGACTTGAGCATTCTTGACGGGTGTTGAATGTGATATTTTCAGGTACATTATCTGAGTGAAACAAGCTTCAAGGAGACACGACGCCCACACAAGCTGTTGTGGCTCGCTTCGTGCTTATTTTGTTTGAGCAGCGATTTTGTCCAGGACCTGCTTGAGACGATTTAAAGTTTGTTTCCTTCAATTTCCGCTCTTATCCAGAGCCAAATTGTGAAGGTCTCTCTCTGGGTGCACAGTCCGAATCGATGAAATAAACAAAGGTACCACCAGCTTTTGTGAGTAATGTGTCGATCGATACTGGAATGCACGGGCTACACTGTGTTATGCACGGACGCGTTATGCTGAAACACATCCGTTCCAAGTTTGTTTTCTTACCCACACCCATTGCAATTTTTTTTTGCTGATGTCATGAGACAACTGTATCGGACTATGTTATGGTGTCAAAATATCATTCTCTGTGTTTATTTGTTGTTTACTTCAGGCAGTGCTATGAGTGGGGCTCTCTTGAAGACAGGAGGAAGATGTTCTGAGAATCAGTCCGAGGATCACTCCACACCCCAGTCATGAGCCAGAAGCATCAGGCGGAGGGCTTTGGAGATGCAGGGGAGGAACACAGGGCGGGTCCGGGCCCCCCCCGGAGCAGGCAGGCCAACGGGACTGCCGTAGGGGACCCCCCTGTTCGGAGATCCTGGAGGCCTTGCCAGATGCTCAACCAGGACGGAGAACCAAACCCCCATCACCATCATCGTCACCACCATCACCACCATCCACCATCAACTCGGGGACAGGCACACCACCGCAGGCGGCCTCCGCCGGAGCAAGCGCAGGGCCAGAGCCAGAGTCAGAGCCAGAATCTAGTCCAGGTCAACGTTACGGTTCCTTGTCGGCAGGACGAGGGGACGGCTCCTGACATGGAGCCCCATCCTGTTCATCAGCCCCGCGCTGGTGTTAGCCGCTACCGCCGCCAGGGGACCCCCAACCCCAGGGTCAGGGTTCACAGACAGAGACAAACCAGCCGAGAGGTTCACGCTTCAGTGCCACAGCAACATTCACCAAACGCAGATACGGGAGAAAGGCCAGAAGGGATTGAGAAGCAGCTTTCACCGCACCCTGCGATAAAGCAACCGCAGGACAAAGAATCTCCGGATCGGACTCCCATTGCTGTTGTCCCCCCGACACACGCCACGCCCGATCCCCCAGCCAGAAACATCCCCGGCCAACTCCCCAACCAACCGTCTCGTTCCCCCGAGTTGGAGGAGGTCCGCGAGGAGAATTCCAAGGGTCAAGATTTACAAGAGAAGGTGGTAGAGCACGAAACAGACGAGCCAGAAAAGGACAATGACTGTTACTCCAACACAGAGCAGTCTGATTACAGTCACGACGACATGCAAACGACACAGGGCGTAACCGAGGAACATGGAGAAAGAATGGTAGAAGAAGAGCAAGCAGAAGAGGAGCAGGAGGAAGTTGCAGAGGATGCTGTCGAGGACAACTTGGCCCAGGGATCTGAAAGCAACGATCTCTGTTCGGACACCGAAAGTGCCGCGTCGCTCAGTATGGAGGGTCCACTTCACAGCCCACCGCCCCTCCAGTCACCCACTCCGCCTTCATCCCCAGAAATGGCCACGTTTCCACAACTGGACCAATACAGCGAGGACCACAGCGTGAGCCCCGGCACCCCTGACCTTGACCAACTACCCGAGAATGACGACGACTACACTGATTCCTGTTCTGAGTCTTGTTCTGTCTCGCACTCTGAGTCCTACACCGACTCCTACCCCAAAACCTATGCCGACTTTTGTACAGAGTCCCACCAAAAGTACCCACCCGAAGCTGTCGGGGAGCCTTGCACAGAACCCTGCACAAAATCCTACCCCGTTTCCTTCCCCAAACCCCTCAAGACAGCGTACCCAGAGTTGAAAAGAGAGCCTCAGAGAAGGCCTGGGAGGGGGACCGAGTCTTCCGTGGCCCAGCAGGAGCCAAACCCAGAGCCCAGTACCAATCACGCTCAGGAGAACATAGACAAACAAGCTCCAACATCTCCTACCGTACAAGGTCCTCCGGCAGCCAGACTCTCCAGAGAACTTGGTTCGATTCAGGCCCCCTTCTGCCAGGGCCGCTCCATCGGCTCCCGGCTGCACCACTACGATGGTCAGTCGGACGGAGAGGGCGACAGCACCGACGTCAGCCCGAGCTCCAGAAGCTTCGGGGTGACGGGCAAGCGTGCGCCCGGAGAAATCCAGGACAAGAGCCCCTCGTCTGGGCAGAGCGCCTCAGCCGGGGCCAGGGAGGAACAGGCCAGGATGGGACACTCGGCGGAGGAGGCTGGGAAAGGCTCTGGGGACGCCATTAGTCTGGCTATTAAAGACATCAAGGAAGCGATAGAGGAGGTGAAGACTAAGACGGTGCGCTCCCCTTACACACCTGACCAACCGATGCAGCCCATCTGGGTAATGAGGCAAGATGTCAGCCCCACGGAAGATGGATACCCACAGCCCACAGGCGGCACTCATGGTGGTGTAAGTACCCACCCATTGGAATTCAACTGTTACAGCAGCAGAGTCAAGTCAAAAACAGATTAAAAAAAACACATCAAATATAATAGTAATAATATAATAGTATATTGATTTACTTTTTGTACAGTGTATACTGCAGATGTGAAAGGTAATTATATATTGAGTTTTATTAGAGAGGTTCCCACCTGCCTTTAAGGAACCAAAATAAACGTAAAGGATTTTGTTTAGTAAAATCGGCAGATACCACTCTTTAGTATCACTACTACCAGGTGTATAGTCATCATCTGTCATCATCTCATTCATTTCAAATCATTCAAATTGAGCAGCACATAACTTTGTCATAGGTAATTTATTTTGCCGTATTTTGTATCTTTTAAAGCAGTGGCACTAATGGTGTAGATGGGTTGGGTAGAGATAGAAATTTCAAGCCCACCGATCTCAGATAAATAAATAGACTTTCAGCAGCAATTTCTAATGCTCATAATTCTCTCCATATCTCCCTTGTCACTGGCTCTCTTCTCCCCCCTCCCTCTCTCTCTCTCAATGTGTTCCTCAGTTGCCCACCCAGTCGGCGTCGGACTCTCCGGCCCACTACGCCGCAGCTCCGGCCCGGGAGCCCGCGAGTCCGGTCCGGGCCGAGTCATCCCGAGCTCAGCAGCAGCACTACCACCACCACGGGCCGCCGCAGAGGGACCCCGCGAGGCCGGTGCAGCCCTACGCGCAGCCCCAGCCCTACGCCCCCACGCTGCCCACCCAGCAGCAGCAGCAGCAGCAGCAGCAGCGCCCGGCCCCGCCGCCCCAGCAGACCCAGGCCCAGTCACAGTCCCCTCCGCAGCCACAGCAGCCGTCCATCCAAGAGGTGAACGAGAATCATATTTAGATAGATAGATAGATAGATACATAGATGGATGGATGGATAGATATTTACATATATAGATAGATACTTACAGTATATAGATAGATGGATGGATGGATAGATATTTAGATATAGATAGATAGATAGATAGATAGATAGATAGATAGATAGATAGATAGATAGATAGATAGATAGATAGATAGATAGATAGATAGATACGTAGATAGATACGTAGATAGATACGTAGATAGATAGATAGATAGATAGATGGATAGATAGATGGATGGACAGATGGATAGATATTTAGATATAGATAGATACATAGATTGATATATAGATAGATTGATGGGTGGATAGGTATATAGATTGATGAGTGGATAGATAGATAGATAGATAGATAGATAGATAGATAGATAGATAGATAGATAGATAGATAGATAGATACTTGATTCATTTATTCAGGGAAATTGCTGTAATACATCAGCTCTTATAAAAAAATAATAAGCAATAATAATGAAGTAATATAAAATAAAAATAATTCAATAATATACATACGTTTTTTTTACATATAAAATTATGTAAAAATGATGTTAAATCACATAATTCAGGGTACTTAATATAAAAAATGTTGGGACAACTCAGTGCTCTTTTCTACACTATGTGAAGGAATATGTCGTAAACGTAATGTCTGTAATGTAATGTCTTATAATGTCTTTTAATGACACTTTTCTAATGAAACTTTTATTTTTGCTTTTACTTTTCAGATACGCAGGTCTCTCCACTCATTTCCCACATTTGTGGAAGGTGGGTGGATTTTGTATATTAACTCATCATCCACCGTCACCTCTGCTTCTATCTTCCTACCACTCATCTGCTTAGCCTTAAAAGAAGTAAACTGGTGGAGCGATGCACGCATCACCCAAATACATTGAATGGTTGTTTCTTCCAAAGCGCCACTTAAAAAGTGGGATTTTGTTTAAACAAAAGAACTTAACGGGTGACCATTTCAACTTGTGCGCGTGTCTCTGTCCCGGCCAGTCCCTGGACCGTGTGACCCCGAAGACCTGATCGATGGCATCATCTTTGCAGCCAGCTACCTGGGCTCCACCCACCTGCTCTCGGAGAGGACGCCCACGAAAAGCGCCCGGATGCAGCAGGCCCACGAGGCCATGAGCAGAGTTAGGGTGAGCTGCGACTCATGAGTCATGTTGTCTCTGTGTCCGACAGACATTTCCTGGTTTAAATGACATTTGCAGCGGTTATCTCTCACTCTTACAGTGATACGATAAGACATAAATCGAAATAGAACAGATTTTGTTTTTTTGTGGGTAATTAATCCCACATGGCGAGGGATTGATCACAGGGAGTAAACGATCTCCTCTCGTTCCCCCTGGGGAGGCCACAATCGCCGATAATGTCCCTGGACTTTAGGTGCTAAATATTTTCCAAATCAAGGTATGGATTTGGAAATGCTGGGGATGTTCCGCTGAGCATTTAACACTACACTGTTCCTTTCTTTAATATAAGTCAGCATACTGCCCCTCACTGAGTTTTTTTTTAAGCTCAAAAACATTATACTGGTTAAATATGAAGTAGGCTGAAATGTCTCATGTAAGTTTATCCAAAAAACGACTGTAGTATGATGCAGCCTGACCATTATGGATAAAGAGACTACTTCAATGAGAGGTAATGGTGATACTTTACAGCCTGTTTTTACACTATGGAGTCCTATGATATTCTTAAAAGGGACTTTTGCTGTGCTAAATCCATCCATCCATCCACCAAATGTCTTGACCGCCTGTTTCTTGGTCAGGTTCGGGCTGGAGACTACACCTTCCCTTAGCGGACAGTAGGAACGTTTTTTTTAAACTCAAAATAATGTTTTGAGACTCACTTTGCGAAAGCAGTGGAACCTCAGAAGCTGCCTGTGTGTAAGTGAGCTGTGCTTCTCACCATGTGGGATTGATTATCCACATTTCTCAGAAGCGTTGTTCAGATGTTGCAACGGTGGATGTGGATGTCCACTGCGAGCAGGAGGCTATTAGACCTTTGCAGAACAATTTTAAATCTTTCTGCGCATGTGTATTTATGACACACCCGTTGGATGTGTTGAACAAATGTGATTGACAGATCCAAGCAATTACAAAAAAAGATAGACAGACCAGTATTACGCCCTGAGGAACTCCACTGAACAGGAAGGGGTGGAAAAGACAAGGTGTATACTGCATGTGGAATTGTGCGGGTTGGTCACCCAGATTTCAGACCCTAGTGATTTGTAGTTCAGCAACCACGGCCTCTGTTTGTCAACAGCATCGCACAGGTTTCGTCATTTGAAAATTTGATGAAAAGGATAGTAACCGAAAGCTGTGGTATCAGGATACTACTTTGATGGACGCCCATTGTCCTCGTTCAACCACCATCCTCGGTCATCCCGGGACGCATCGGCCGGGCAGGTCTCATAATTAATTCATCCGACTCCTCTAACGCGCCGCCTCGGATGCGAGCGGAGCCGGATAACGTTCTCAAGTCACGCTTGAGCCAAATGGGAAAGTCGAGAGATATGAAATCTCAAGGCAACAGAGCCCAGGAAAGAATGCATTTTTAGGCCAGGACTTGACCTCACCAGGAGACGCAGCTTGAGCGCCTCTTCCTAATATGACACTTGAAACCCAGAGGGAATGCGGCTGCCGACTGATTATAAATACCAGCGGTTAACTAAAATGACCTCTTATATTGTGGGCATTGGAGAGTTCCGCAGTTTTGGCAGCGTGGCGGGCGAGCGGCACGTATTTAAATGTCAGATGAGTTGGAGCGACGCCTCCGAAGCGCCGTGTTGGACTTCCAACGTTGCTTATCCTTCATCGTATTTTAAGAGTCAGGTGGCTGTGTAACGAGTGTAACGGGGGTTTGCATCACGTCACACCTCCGATGTGATGAGTCAGTGCCGTGACATCCAGCGTAGGCCGCTAGTCAGAGACGGATCCTCACGAGGCTGAGGCCACGCGTCGAGGCTCGAGGTTGTGGAAGGGACCCCGACCGCAGAGCGACAGATTTGCTTACGATCGGGGAAAGCCGCGGAGACGTGTCCGGGCGAGGCCGGGATTTGACCCGAGAGCGGAAGCGAAAGTGAAAAGGTCTCTGAGGATGACACGTGGGCCGGCGCGACATCTTTCCGCCGAAATCACCACCAAGGGAAGGCGTTGAGCCTCGTCCGCGGCAATGAAAAGACTGAGCGCCGCGCGTTTGACGGCTGGCATTTGGAGATTTGTCGGTCGCTTCTGCGCACACACAGGACAACTGCCGTCTTTTAGGGGCATAAATCTAAAGACTCCAGTACTTGTAGTACTCCAGCGCAGATGTATTTTCCCGTGAGATTCTCGTGAGAGGCCAAATAGCGCGCAAATTTTTGATACCAAAACAAACATGGACACCATACAGCTACAGCCATACAGTGGTTGTTTGTGCAGCGCTGACATTATACACTAGTTTGACTGACCGATTTCCAGCTTTGGTGCGCACACGCCAGAGGATTTTGGAAAGACTCGCCCTGATAAAATCAGAAGTGCTTGATTGAATCGTGACCTGGCCGATTGGGATCGTATCCAGACAGATTGGAGTCCGTCCATCACACACACATATCGATGACAGCTACAATTCTGCAGCAAGACTACCCCAGCCCAACCTTCACTACCCTGGAATACCCTGAACTACCCCTTATTACCCCAGACTACCCTGAACTACCCCGTCTTACCCCAGACTACCCTAAACTACCCTGGAATATCCTGGATGACCCTGGAATACCCTGGACTACCCCAGACTACCCTGGAATACCCTAGACTACCCCGTATCACCCCAGACTACCCTGAACTACCCTGGAATACCCTGGACTACCTCATATCACCCCAGACTACCCTTAACTACCCTGGAATACCCTGGACTACCCAGAATTACCCCAGACTACCCTGGAATACCCTAGACTACCCCGTATCACCCCAGACTACCCTGAACTACGCTGGAATACCCTGGACTACCCCGTATCACCCCAGACTACCCTGAACTACCCTGGAATACCCTGGACTACCCAGTATTACCCCAGACTACCCTGAACTACCCTGGAATACCCTGGACTACCCCGTATCACCCCAGACTACCCTAAACTACCCTGGAATACCCCAATCTCGAATCACTGCCAAATGGTTCATGAAAGTCACGTACCCCTACCCTCCTTAAAGACAAAGGCTCCTAAACACACAGGTCAGAGTTTTGTTGTGGAATAGGCGTTTTACACTGATGCCTTAACAAGACTTTACAACATGAAAATGTAAAATGTACAAACATGGAACTAAAGTTGAAACATGCTCATAATTAAAACATTACATCTTTAAACACTGGCCTTGTTTAAGGTCATGTATGTTCTAACAAGAGTAAGAATAGCTTTGACTCTACTGGGTGTTTGATTCATTCTGGGACAGCCTCGCCCTCCAGGCTGGAGGAAAAAAAAAAAAAATCCCAGCTCAGTTTAGGATGACATTTAGGATTTTTTTTTTGGGGGGGTGGGGGGGTTTACAGAATGTTTCCCGACTGTATTTAGGACAAAATTCGATTTAACTCAACATAATGATTTGACTATTACAGACACGTCCTAATGGAGGAATTTCCCAAATTAGGAATCCTATTTCACGATAGCACTGGACCAATCCCAACTGTCAAAAATAGTTGTAAAAACAACTGTCAAAATAAAGTAAATGAAGTCGGTTAGTTTGGAGGAAACGCGTTGCATCCTGCACCACACATGCTCCTTACGATAAGTTATTATAACATAGGATGTCAGGGATAAGATAAAACACAGCCACGGGTTTATGGTTTAACATAATGTCATGTAATGAGGTCCTGGGTTTTTGGAAAAAAATGTTGAATACACAATGGGAAGCTGTAATATTGCATTTATTAGGATGACATTCTTTAGTCGTTCAGTTTGCAGCACTAATGAAAACAAATATTTACAATCACGGGCAGGATAATTGATTGTTATGGGATGTATAGGATTTACATGATAAATATGAATTATTTCTATGTACTAACTAGACTATGACAGTATGTTACAGTGTAATACCAGTGTTATTACACGTATAGTCAGGGCAGCGTCTTGTATTCTCAGGCCGATTCCCGGAAACACACACGGTGTTGGTGTTTTCCTTCAGGGTCACCGGTGTCACGTCGGTGGACAGGAAAGCTTTGATGGTGTTTGCTCGGCTGGCCTCCGGTGTTGTGATGTCAGATGTGATAGACAGGGACACATCACTGCCCTCCCACGTATAACACACACACACACACACACACACACGCAAGCACACACACACACGCACGCACGGGCACACCTCTCTGGTCTTTTTGTCCCGTGATATGACATCCGTGATGGAGACGCTCTCTCCAGCCGGCCGTCAGCCAATCCCTGGTCTACCCTCCCACCCAAAAGCCCGTCTTCCTGCTCTTAACGTGTGGCATTGATTTGCCGCCGCTTTCTTTCCCCCGTTCTCTCTTTCTCTGACGCTCCCGTTTTTTGTTTTTTTTTCCCTTTCGCTCCGATCACCGCAGGCTGCACAGAAACAGGCAAAGAACAGGAAGAAGGTAAGATACCATTCTGCTCTTTCGCTGCGACGGTGGAACTCTGTGACTTGTAGACCGACTCTACTGATTTGATGCCGTGTGCTAGATAAGCAACATTTGTGCAGAAGGTGTTTAAACTTAGAACTTGTGAAAAAAAAAAGCATGTTTGAATGCATTGTTTATGTTGTCATGTGATGTGGTCTGTTTAATGCTCTTGACATGAGGCCAAAGATGATGCTCCAGCCTTGGAAATAACCTTCTATTCTATTCTGTTCTATTCTATTCTATTGCCTTGACATGGCTCTTTTGTATTTCTCATTAGCTATTTGTTGTACTTTGTATTGCAATGGTATTTTCTTTCTCATTTCACATGTTATATATCAATTGCATTAATAT
Organism: Zeus faber; assembly: GCF_960531495.2. Taxonomy (NCBI): domain Eukaryota; kingdom Metazoa; phylum Chordata; class Actinopteri; order Zeiformes; family Zeidae; genus Zeus; species Zeus faber. The sequence continues at coordinate 24,540,403 of NC_137204.1, read as the reverse complement.
ATATCACAAAATATGAAGCAAGGTCAGCTGATACTCTTGAGTCATTCATAATAATTAATAATACAATTAGAAAGTGTCAATAAATATAATAATAATAATAATAATAATAATGTATTATAAAATAATATCATTTATCACTTCCCAGGATCTCTCCCAGTGATTAAGAAATCAAAATATCTACGTTTTGGACTCATCTCTTAAAAAACAAAGTTGGAAACCTGTTAATATGATGTGGTGACATCCTATGAACAGCTGACAACTTTAATCAACTTTTGCTCAGTTTATTCCTGACACATGTTTTCTGTTAGTGAATGTACTGTATATAAACTACAGGCTGTTATGGTACTATTTGTGGTTTAAAACACAAAACATTAGAATCTCAGATACATTGTCCGTTTCGTGCGGATATTTACTGGACGAGCATCGTATTTATTGAATTTATTGTTTTTTAACATCCGACAGTGATCTCAACCTGGTTTTGTTGCGCTCGCTCCATCAACACACTCCAAGCAGCTGGCGAGTGACACGTCACCAGTCACGTCGCCGCTCTAATTTTAAACAACACGCAATGTCACCGGGCATTAAATCCTCGTCAGAAGACAGGACCCACTTTATATATCCGGTAGATTTTGGAAGAATTATTGGCACTGATATTGTAGTTCGAATCGATAAATCAATTTCTTTCTAATTTCTAAGACATTAAAAAATGCCTGATGGTTTTATGTGTGTTATTGACCACGGTATTTATGTATTTTACACATAGTGTTATGTTGATAAATGAGGCCCAATACCTGCGTTGAGACAGAATTTATGGTCATTGTTGGTTGGTGCTGACCCCCCCCCCCCCAGCTCCCTTCTGTGGCCTGAACGTTCACTGTGGATAAAAATGTATTTTTTAAATACAATGGAAGAAATTCTGTAAATTCAATTTCATGACAAAAGTCAAATCTCCTGCGGTCCACCTGCGGGTCACCATGAGGGCCGGGTGTTGCTACGCAATACCTTTAAGGTATCGATCGAAATAACCCGATACCAAGTAGCACCAGAACTCCTCCAGTCAAACCATACCTGCATCCAATCATTTTTGTACCCAGATCTAGAAAAATATGAATATTTATGTGGTTTTGCTCGCAGCCATTCACAGCAAGCGTTCTTCGATTTAACGCGACGTGTGATTGGCTCACTGCCGCAGCAGCTACAACAGTCTGTGATGATAGGTTCACAGTCATGTGTCCATATGAACAAAGACCTAGTACCTCCTGTACTGGCTCTTTGTTTAAAATGACACTGTCCAAATACTTGTGCAGTTATTTACTAGGTATTTGAATAATTTGAACACTTTCAGAATGTATTTGTATAAAAATAATTTGGATGGGGAGTGCGTCCATTCACAGGATGGTATAGTAGAAAAAAAAAAGGTATGGAATGATGTACTCTGTTGGTATCAGTATCTCTTCAAGGTACTGGTATTGGTACCGGAATCCTCACTTTTTTTCAAACAACACCCACTGCCCTCGTCACGATTCACTTTGAAACTGCCCTTGTCTTGTAAATTTTTGGTTGTCCCTCTGAGGACAGTTGTTGTTGTTGTTGTTGTTGTTGTTGTTGTTGTGACATTGGGCTTCCTCCGCTGTTTAAAGTGTTGTTTTCTTTCTGTGTTTTTTTTCTTTTTTGTTTTTTTTCTCCTCCTTCCTGGATCCGTCCAGAGCCCAGACTCGGAGGCTCCCTCCACCGCCGAGGTGGATCTCTTCATGTCCACGCAGAGGATCAAGGTGCTCAATGCAGACACACAGGTACCTGTCTCCACAGACGCTGCCTCCTGGAGGCACCTTTTGAAGCCTCGCGTTTGGCTCCACGCTCGCCGTGGCAGGGGCGGAGCCGGAGATGTATAGTTTTATAGAGCCTTGGGTTTCTTGCTGGAATGCAAGCGGGAGGCCCGTCGGGTCCAGGCGACCACGCCCCCCCTAGCGATCCACAACATTTTTAAGCCTTAATAATGAACTCTTAGTGGAACAATTGTCATCAAGTTCGCAGCCCAGGCGCCCAGAAGAAGAGGCCAACTTCGATATTTAGACCCGAAAGTGTATTGACTTTGTATTTCTCGTGGGAAGTTTCTTCTTTTTCCATTGACTTCCATTTAGTCCGATTTTTTTTTTCGAGAGCAGCACCTGGTCGGCATTATCTGAACGGCAGTTTTAACAAATGTGTTTAACAAATGATATGGTTTCCACTTGTACTGTGCATTACATCTGTAATATTAATTTTGCTGACTCAGCCAAAGACAAATAAGGCACCTGGTTGAATGGTGCAGTAATAAGTCTATGTCTCTCAAAGTTATTTTAAAGAGTGAAATTCATTCACAAAGCCCGAGGGTCCAGTACATGTCCTCCGTGTAAATCCAGATTTAGAGATGACCAAAGACCTTGGGCTCCAAAGGCCCTGACCCAAACGAGGAGAGAGAGGGCGTTGGCCAGGTCCTCACCATGGAAGCTGGTCAGTCAGGTTTTCAAGCTCAGGGCCAAATCCTCATTGACCTTTGATCCCGGACGAAAACAACCCAGAAGAATTAAGGTTTTGGCCGACTCGTGAGACCGTCGCACGCTCCTTGAAAGATCATTCACCCTGTACCCTGGAAGTACCCTTGAAGTCGCCATTTCGCCCCAGTTCTCAGGGAATTTAAATCATGTTTGGATTTGTCTTCACAGGAGTCGATGATGGACTTGCCTCTGAGGACTATTTCCTACATAGCGGACATCGGCAACATGGTCGTGCTGATGGCCAGGGGGAAGATGGTGCGCTCCAGGAGTGCCCAGGACCACCTGGACCGCGCCGCCGAGCAGGCCACCATGACCAACGACGACCGGCGGCTTTACCGAATGATCTGCCACGTCTTCGAGTCGGAGGATGTGAGTGGGTTTGGGCGTACCGCAAGTTCCCATCACGTTCAACACGAACGCCTCAACCTTTTGCCGCCGCGGCCTCGGTAATTCTTTTTGGGTTCTATGTGTTCGTCACGGGCTATGAGGTAGGACAACACGCCGGATCGCCTGGAGTTTGGGAACAGGACCACGCCCCGTCCTCCCGTTAACGGCCCTCCGGCTCCCGGCGCTTTTCGTGTTATCTTCTTTTTTTTTTTTTTTAACCACACCCGCTCTTTTTCCCCCGACCTCGCCCAGGCCCAGCTGATCGCCCAGTCCATCGGGCAGTCGTTCAGCGTGGCGTACCAGGAGTTCCTCCGGGCCAACGGCATCGACCCCGAGGACCTGAGTCAGAGGGAGTACAGCGACTTGCTCAACACTCAGGACATGTACAACGACGACCTCATTCACTTCTCCAAGTCGGAGAACTGCAAAGATGTAGGTGCACCAGCAGAGGGCAGCAGAGACACATCTGTATTTATGTATTATTATCATATACTTTACTACCAGTCGAAGGGTTTGTACGCGCCTGCCGCCGTTCAAGGGTTTTTCTTTATGTTTCTCTATTTTCCACATTGTAGAATAACAGGGAAGACGAGGAATTATGTAATCACGAAAAAGTGTTAAACAACAAAAACAAAATATATTCAGTATTTCCTGGATGACGGCTTTGCACTCTCTTGGAGGGGCTCAAAGAGGTCAGCCGCTGTCGGAGGACGTGAGGTTCCAATGCTCAGGGCGCTCGAAGGGCGGGTTTCAAAAGCGCCCGGCGACCTGGGCGGAGCGAGGAGGCCGCCCGGTTCAAGTGTCAGGTTTTTTAAAACGGACGTTTCCTCCATCGGACGATGGGAGGAGACGAGCGAGCTCCGAGGAGGTGGTGGAAGCTGAGAGCTTGAGGGTTTGGGAAGGTCAGGGTTTAGTGTTGAGTCAACTTTGTGAAAGGTGACAATTATTCTACAATGTAGAAAATAATAAAGAAAAACCTTGAATGAATTGAGGTGTTTTTCACTGATAGTGTATATATACTATACAGTATATAAGTATATATACTGTATATACTGTGCAGTATATACACTGTACTATATATATATATATATATATATATATATATATATATATATACTATACAGTATATTTTTTATATATATACACCGTATATACTGTACAGGATATTTTTATATATGTATATACAGTATATATTCGGTACAGTGTATTTATATATACTGTACATTGTGTATATATATATACTGTATAGTATATATATATCCATGGGTTTCATTTTCATTTTGTGACATTTTTACCTCTAATGTATATTGAATAAACTTACAACAATATTATGTTATGTAATATCATGTTATTATAATCATATCATATTTCAGTCTATAACACACATCCCACTGATTAGAAAAACAACCTTTTTTTCAAGTGTCGTCTTTTGCATTTCCACCCTTTGGCAGGTTTACATAGAGAAGCAGAAGGGTGAGATCCTGGGCGTGGTGATCGTGGAGTCGGGCTGGGGCTCCATCCTCCCCACCGTCATCATCGCCAGCATGATGCACGCCGGGCCGGCGGAGAAGTCCGGGCGGCTCAACATCGGAGACCAGATCATGACCATCAACGGAACCAGCCTGGTGGGGCTGCCGCTCAACACCTGCCAGAGCATCATCAAGGTGCGAGCCTGGCGCGCGCCAGCCACAGTGGGAGGCCGCGGCCCCGCCCTGTTTTGGGGACTGTGTCAGGAGGCGCATTGGCGACAGCGTTTTATCGGTGAAAGTGACACGAATGTACTAAAGCGCAGGAAGATTGGGTCACCAGGCGTTTCCATCAAACAAGGTTGACGTCAGTCGAGAAAAAACTGAACGAAAACAAATTAAAAACTTGATAAGACAATATCAATAATAACTTCAGTATTATTATAATAATAAATATTATTATTAATAATAATAATAATAATAATAACAATAATATTAACAACAATAATAATAAGTGTGATAATAACAAGCATTATTATTATTATTAATAATAATAATAATAATAATAATAATAATAATAATAATAATAATAATAACGCCTCATTAATAATAATAATAATTGTTATTATTATTATTCATTAATCATTTAAAATAAGGATAAATAGCATTCTAATTGATGGGCAGTAGGTTTGATGGAATCAGTTGTATTCATTACTTCTGTCCCTTCCTAATTTTCCAAGCGTGTATGTATTTACAACTTCCCCCGTTTACTCTTTTAGAGACGTCTCCGTCATCCTCGTCTTAAAATGTAGAATGGTTTTCACCAGAAATCTATCAGAGCTACAGACAGAGAGTTCAAACTGCAAATAAATTAAATCTCATTATAAATACAGGAAATGAAGCCGTGTACTACTCTATGTCCATTTATCAAATGCTTCATGTTAAGCCTGGATTTGTTGTCAAACCAGAAGCCACATTGTCTCCCTCCCTCCCTCCCCCCCTCCCTCCAGGGCCTGAAATCTCAGTCCAGGATCAAGTTGAACATAGTCAGGTGTCCCCCCGTCACCATGGTGCTGATCCGCCGGCCAGACCTCAGATACCAGCTGGGCTTCAGCGTGCAGAACGGCATCGTGAGTTCACATCCCATATTTTCCGCATTTTGGTTGTTGTACGAACGCAAGCTACGAGGCGTCAACCGTGCGGAAAAAAGGAGCTTTTAGAATATTTTAGAGGGCACCCTTCAGAGAAGTGGTACTCAAACGGTGGCACCCCCTAGTGGGGCGTGGACGAATTGCAAGAGGGGATGTGAGGAAAATGAAAGATAAAAAGAAAGGAAAAAAAAATATTTTAAGCGGTAATTTCACAAATTTCACGAAATATGTTATTTAAAGTTTCCAAATGTAACATTTGGGGGAAGGTGTACTGCGAATACCTTTATTTTCATTATTATTGTTTTCATTGTTATTATTATCATTTTCATTATTACTATTTTCATTATTTCATTATTATTACTATTTTCATTGGTTGTGCACCTTTTTGCCCCCGTTTCCTGTGGAGAGTAATAAAAGCCACGAATGAATGTGACAGCTCCACCTGCTTCCCTATCAACTACGTACATCAGGCGTCAAGTTCTTAAAATCCTCGGGAGGGAGGGAGTTTGAAAACCACCGCTCCAGAGGAACGGGTGTTGGGTTCAGCGTCACCGACCATTTTTCACCTTTTCTCCTGAAACATCACTGCAAATCAAAAAGAACGTTATGTGTTTTTATGTCTTTTATTTTTGCTGTAGTGTTAAATTTTCTGCATCGGCGATGAACAAAACACTTTGACTTTCATCATTTCAATAACCCTCCACAATTGCGGTCGTCCTGCGTGCAGATCTGCAGCTTGATGCGGGGCGGCATCGCCGAGAGAGGGGGCGTCCGCGTCGGCCATCGCATCATCGAGATCAACAGCCAGAGCGTGGTGGCCACGCCCCACGAGAAGATCGTCCAGATCCTGTCCAACGCCATGGGCGAGGTAGGGGAGGCGCGCCGGTCGGACACCGTCGGGGTTCGGTTCGCGGGGAGCGAAAAAGTCAACGTTCCACCACGAGAGGGGAGTCAGAGCTACTTTGTGTTATTTCACCGGCGTCCACGGGGGAGGGGGGGGGGGGGGCGGCAGTGGTCTGCAGGCACCACGGTCATCACATTGTAGCGCGGCGTGGTCATAAAGATCACTGCTTTTGTCTTAATAGTCAATGTCATAATGATAAAAGTAATATAGTGTAATAATATAATAATAAGTTCATCAGGTGTGGATTTTATTCCATTTATAATTTTTTGATCTTTTTTGATTTTTTTAGGTCTACTGTACATTGTAAATTGACGTATCTTTAGTAATTTTTTATGTTTATTGTGTATCATTTGTCCTCTCTCTCTCTCCCTTTTTTTTATGTCCTATTGTTTTCCATCTCCCACCTAACGGCGTTCCCTCCCGCGCCCCAGATCCACATGAAGACGATGCCGGCCGCCATGTACCGCCTCCTGACCGCACAGGAGCAGCCGGTGTACATCTGAGCGCCCGCCACCCCGTTCCACCCCGACGCGCGTTCATAGTAATGAAAGTCGTTCGACCATATCTGATTTTATTGACAAAAACGACGACAGCCATCGCTCTTTACATTTGTTATTGTTGGTTTTTTTTTTTGACATCACAGATTTTGGCCTCATCGGCACGGACTCGCCTTAATCTGTAAAGATGTGTGTCCTAAGAGCCGGTGGGTGCGTGACGGCATAAGGCGCAGATTATTCCACGGGGGCTGGAGGAGCGTTAATGTGACATGGTTTATGTATAACCAAAGAGAAGTTGTGGATTTAAAAACAAAAAAAAAAAAAATGTGTGTGTGTGTGTGTGTGTATATATATATATATACATACACACATATATATATATATATTAGAGGCAAACTACTTTTGATTTAAATGGCTATATGAATTGAATGTACTTATACGATATGGACCTACAAGTCTTGGTGCAGGGCACTAAGAAACGAGAAATATTAAATAACAGGACGAAGTGGACGGGCGTACCCAGGGGGAAATGCATGTGAAGTAAATAAGGAGCTAAAACTGAAGGCGAAAGCATCGGCGTAAACATGTGAAAACGCATCGATGTTAAAAGGTTTGTATTCGCTTTGTTGAAGCAAAGCGGAATCAAACTTCGATTCCAACGCGGATGTGTTTGAATAGGACGCGGGCGTTGCTCACGAGCCGCCTTCCGGATGTTCCTCCGTCTCGCGTGAGAAAAAAAAAAAACAAAAGACAAAAAAACCAAAAAACTTAACTGTGTGTTATTGTGAAACGACAACAAAGCGAGATGGAATCGTGTCTCTTCAAAGCTCACAAAATGTAAAAAAAAAAAAAAAAATTTAAAAAATTAAAAGTTTATTTATTGGAATTGTTTTGATTCGAGTTTATATCTCACACGAGTCACATGAATACAGTGTTGTTTCTCGCAGGGAAATCGTGCGCGCGCGCACACACACACACACACACACACACACAAAAGAAGCGACGCTACAGACATGATTGTCACCAGATTTCCTAAATAAACATCATAGAAAAAGACTTGACGGTGGCTGCTGCATGTGCCATAAAAATATTGTGTGTGTGTGTGTGTGTGTGTATATGGCTTTGCAACCTCCAAATGGAGAACTCTGGTATTTTCTTTTTTTTTTTACCATTTTTCCCCAATTTTTTTGGATGGACTCCCCCACGATGGAAAATAAGGAGTCGTAACCCGTTTTCTCATATTTTATATTCAGTTTAGCTGCATCATGTCACCCTGGCCAATGCCGTGGTCGGTTTGTTATCGTTTAAAAAGTAAACGCCACAACGGCAGCCTGCAGCCGGCCGACCGCCTGCCGAAGCGCTTCTTCTTTTCTGGAGCGGACGTTTTTCGGAGTTGAAAGGCACTTTTTTTTTTTTTTTTTTTTTTTTACAACTGACAAAGCAAAGAAATAAAAAAACAAAAAACAAAAACCAGAAGATGCGTTTCTTCCCAGCGGACAGCACACATATATTTACACACTTCCATTTCGGAACGTTCAGGCAAATGACCAATCAGACGCTTTTACATGAAGTTGACAAAAATAAAAAATGAAAACAAAGAGATATTTTTTTTTTTTTATGAAGCGCCGAAAAACCGACCAAAACAGTAATCATTTCTTGTGTATTTATTTTTTTTGGGATTTTTGTTCCGAGTGTCTTCGTCATTAAGTCCTCAGCGTGGCAGAAACACTCCTGTCCACATTTCGCTTTGTTCTTTGATCACGGTGCTTTT
>NC_137204.1:24528540-24531490 GCF_960531495.2 Zeus faber | reverse complement strand
TTCGTCATTAAGTCCTCAGCGTGGCAGAAACACTCCTGTCCACATTTCGCTTTGTTCTTTGATCACGGTGCTTTTGGTATCCCCCCCCCAATAAAAAATACAAATTAAAAAAAAAAATAATAACAAATACAATTAAAAGTAAAATAAAAGTCAGAGCGTGAGACGGAGCTGCTCAGTAACCAAACGGAGGAGGAGGGAAAAGCTGCGCTCCAAGTCGGCTCCAGAGCAGAAGACGTGTGAAGGTTGAATGACCAAAACAGTCTGGAAACTGTGTGTGTGTGTGTGTGTGTGTGTGTGAAGCCTGTTCTGTTTATGTTCCAACACCAAATGAGGACGACAACAACAACAACAACAGCACTGAGAACAAAAAAATCGATTTCCTGTTAAAACAAACTCAAACTAGACACAGATTGGGTGTGAAAAAAAAAAAAGATTGGATGTTTTTTTTTTTTTTAAATGGCACATTTTTAAATCTAACTCACTTGCCAGACGAGCCGTTACCATGGCTACGCTTGTGACGGGGTGACGTGTGCTCGGGGGGGGGGGGGGCTTTAGGAGGAAAGTGAAAAGAGATAAAAAAAAAAGTCCGTCTCCCCCGGCGGCGGCGGGGGCCTACAGCTCCGTGTCCTTGTACTTCTGGGGGTTGAAGTAGCCTCGCCTGGTCTGCTCGGCGACCTGCCGCCGGTAGCCCTCCTCCCCCTCCTCGCCCCCCTCCCCCTCCCCGCCGTGGCAGTGGCCCCGCGACTCCGGGTACGGCTGCCTGGCCGCCGACTGGGGCTCTGGGTGCGAGCTCGACCTGCAAGCACACACACGAATGCAGTGCGTGAGGGGCGCGGCCGGCGCGGGGCTCCTTCCGGCGTCGCCGAATGAAGTTCGGGGACTTTCGAGCGCCTTTTCAAGCGCCAGGCTTTTCCACATTCAAGGACCCCTCGCAAAACAAATAAGAGTACATTTTCAATGTGATCTTTCTTACTTAGAATATAATCTTAGCCTCATCTTAACATGAATCTCAGTGTCATGTACGACTATAAGTTATTTGTTCATTTTCCTGGAATAATCGATGTTGTGAAAACGATCCTGGAAACGTTACGGCGTTACGAGTTGAATGACAAAACCAGGACGGAGGTCACAGGTTTTCAACCATCAGCGAAGGGTCATTTTCTCCCGCTGTAGTTTCTATGCAGCATCACCAGGTGTCGCCACTAGCATTAGCACATGGCCGACGGGGAACCACTGAAGGGAGCGGCCATTTTTAAGTGACCGGCCGATTGCCTCTATTGACCAATCAGAAATGTAATGTAACAGGAGATTCACACCAGACCAGGCGTCGACAACCTGCTGAAGGGGATTCCATCGCTTTTGCATTATGTGTTCAACAAGTTCATCAAAAAACTTAAGCTTTGTTTTTATTTTCACATGCTGAATGCATCGCTCAAATAACCTGTTTCCATTGGACTTCTGTTAACTTTCACTCGTTGGACTTGTTGGAAGGTGTATTTTGCTCAATACACAGGAGCTAGGCTAATTGATCCCCTCCGCACTCATGCATTGGGCTAACACAGTTAGCATGCAGCCCCTCACTCTTCCCCGAGAGCATCTCTCTGAACTGGACCAATAAACATTGTAAGGCTACAATGCAACAATCAGAAAAGAAGGTTCAGGTTAAAACAAGAGACAGTTTAGAGTTGAAATCCATTTGTGAGCAAACAAAATGCAAACGTCAAAGCACAATGTGTATTTCTTGGGCGTACCCTATGGGCTGCGGCCGGTTGAGGTTGGGTTTGGGCAGCTTCATTGGGACGGCGTAGATGTCTGGATGCTTCTGGGCGATTTCCAGCTGAACAGGAAACAAAGAACCAGATGTGTTAACAAACAGGAAGCGAACAACCACATGTGTAAACAAACAGGAAGCAAACGACCAGATGTGTAAACAAACAAGAAAACGACCATATGTGTAAACAAACAACAAGAAAACGACCAGATGTGTAAACAAACAGGAAGCAAAGAACCAGATGTGTAAACAAACAGGAAGCAAAGAACCAGATGTGTAAACAAACAGGAAGCAAAGAACCAGATGTGTAAACAAACAGGAAGCAAACGACCAGATGTGTAAACAAACAGGAAGCAAACGACCAGATGTGTAAACAAATAGGTAGAAAAGAACCAGATGTGTAAACAAACAACAAGAAAACCAGATGTGTAAACAAACAACAAGAAAACAACCAGATGTGTAAACAAACAGGAAGTAAACGACCAGATGTGTAAACAAACAGGAAGCAAAGAACCAGATGTGTAAACAAACAGGAAGCGAACAACCAGATGTGTAAATAAACAAGAAAATGACCAGATGTGTAAACAAACAAGAAGCAAAGAACCAGATGTGTAAACAAACAGGAAACCAAGAACCAGATGTTTGGAAGTCAATATATTGCTTGAAGTGGTGGACAGTATTACTAGTACCGGTAGACAGTATTACTAGTATTGGTAGACAGTAGTACTAGTACTGGTAGGCAGTAGTACTAGTACAGATAGACAGTAGCACTAGTACTGGTAGACAGTAGTACTAGTACTGGTAGGTAGTAGTCGTAGTAGTACTAGTACAGATAGACAGTAGCACTAGTACTGGTAGACAGTAGTACTCGTACTAGTAGACAGTCGTACTGGTACTGGTAGACAGTAGCACTAGTACCGGTAGACTAGTACTAGTTATAGTAGACAGTAGCACTAGTACCGGTAGACAATAGTTCTGGTACTTGTAGACAGCAGTAGCACTAGTACTGGTAGTGGTAGACGGTAGTACTAGTACTGTGGTACAATGTATTACTAACCCGAGCGTGCTCTGCTTCCTGTAGCTCCAGCATGCGTTGGGCTCTGGCCAGATGATCCATCTTCTCAAACGCTTTCACCTTTGAACAAAAAGAGTTTTGATTGTCAACCAAATATAAATGTA
>NC_137204.1:24461040-24523540 GCF_960531495.2 Zeus faber | reverse complement strand
CACGTCAACCGTGTACGTGTGTTATGCCCAAGTTGGTTTTCCAGATAGTTTTAGGCTGCAAAATTCAGAGAATTTTCCCCTCATTTTTCAATACAACAATAAGGGCTTGACCCCTAACAATAATAATAATAAAAAAAATAATAATAATAATAATTCTTCATACCTCATAATACATTTAACAAACATAGTATCCATGAAACCCATTTAAAATGGAATATAAGCTAAAATAAAACGGTTTTTTTAAATGAATTAAAGTATTACTTCAATACTTCTGAAACTCAAGCCAGATTAAAAAAGATAGTTATGACAGCAGCTGTATGAAGCTCACCTTGCCCTCGCACACCCAGACGGCTCTCTGCTGCTGTTCCCGAATCGAGTCCTTGACGCTGCCGTACCACGCGTCGTTTGCAGAGTTCAGATCCACGGAGGCTGCAACGACATAAAACATCAGCCCACAACTCCTTTATAGCAAGAAAAACATATTATTAGCATTATTAATAATATTATTATCATCCCTAACATACTGCTATTTTAACATACTACTTTAGACAGAGCAATACAATAAAATCTTATATCTCACTGTACACAATAAGATATGGAAATATACATTGAACCTAATGATATACAACAAATAGAAAAATAATAAAAAATATCAGACAAAAATGAAAAAAGACCTAAAAATGAAAAGTCATCAAAAACAGAAATATAGGGTCCTATACAATAACTTATGGAATAATCTGTGAAGCAGAAAGATTGAAATGGTGCTGTTCAATAAACCTGACATTAAATATAAGAAACCTTTAACAGTAAACAACATGTAATTATAAACCAAAACAGCTTAAATAGCTTCAGTGTTTATTTCGTTTTTGGACGTGGCCTTTTTATTTTTCTGGTCGTTTCCATTTTTAATCCCCTTTTTTCTCCGTTATCTCAGGTCAATATCCGTTTACATTTTTATAAGGTATAGTTAACTGCTTCATTGTAAACTTCTCAAATATTGTGTTTTTCTTGTCTCATATGTTTTATTGTATTGCCTTATTATAATTTTGGCTTAATGTGAGCTGCTGGGACTCAGCAATTTCAACCCTGGGGTAAAGCACTTATCTACCCATCCACCCATACACCCATCCATCTATCCACCCACCCACCCATCCATCCATCCATCCATCCGCTTCAATGTATCGGCGGGTCGTACAGGTGAAGAGGTGGGAGCAGGTCTTCCTCAGCTTGACCGCCTGCTCGTACAGTTTGCGTGCGCTGCGGTTGGATCCGGGGGCGAGGCGGCTCCTCATGGCCTTCACCCCCTGCTTGCTGTCCGGGTTCAGGAACACCACGATGGGATACCACTGGGTGTAGTTGAGGGTGTCCACCGCCTTGGGGGTGACGTCCAGCAGGGCGTGGAGGTCCTGGTGGTGGGGAGAGAGAGAGAGAGAGAGAGAGAGAGAGAGAGAGAGAGAGAGAGAGAGAGAGAGAGAGAGAGAGAGAGAGAGAGAGAGAGAGAGAGAGAGAGAGAGAGAGAGAGAGAGAGAGAGAGAGAGAGAGAGAGAGAGAGAGAGACAGACAGACAGACAGACAGACAGACAGACAGACAGACAGACAGACAGACAGACAGACAGACAGACAGACAGACAGACAGACGGTTGGAGAAAAAAATAAATAAAAATAACCCTTAATGGTTTCCTCTCTGGAAGATTAGATAAAATATTAAAGCCATAAATGATGAAAGGCGCTTTCTATACCTGTTCAATGATCTGTCGAATGGTGTTGAGTCTCACCACACCGGAGGACTTCTCAGTCCCTGCGTCCTTGGGCTCAGTTTCTGGAAGAAGAATTACTTTTTATTTTTATTTTTTTATTTGAATTTAAAAAATGACAATACATTTTTTGGTCGGATATAGTTATAAAATATATAAAAAATAATACACAAAAACATAATTTATGTACGTTACAACAGAGGTCCCCAAAATGTTCACAGCAAAGACCCTGTTGGCAGACTGAGCTCTGGCTAAGTGAATAAAATATTAAAAGTAAAAAATAAAATAAAAACAAATAAATAGATAAATTAAAAAATGTACCCACTTTACCTGCATTACACTGTCATGTGGTTTGATGGTAAATTTAACATTTCTGACAAAAAAATGCAAATCTACCCGTATTACGAGAATAAACTCGTAAAATCAAATATATAAATAAATATAATAATCATTCCCCTGCAATAACTTGGAGGACCCCTTGGGGGCCGTGGACCGCAGTTTGGGAACCACTGCATCACAAGACATTATTTGCTACCCAATAGCAAATGATATGGGGAAACTTGACATTTAATAAAATGTACAGTGATGGGTACATTTACTATTAAAATATTATTTAAATAAATCACTGCGGAGTAGAGTGTACGGTACTTTGATATGCATGAGCCTGGAGCAGAGTAAAGACAACAACACACACACACACACACACACACACACACACACACACACACACACACTCACACACACACACACACTTACTGGCAATAACAAACTCATTAGGAAGGTCGTTGGCCAGTTTCTCATTCACTGTATCTGCGATGGGTCCAAACAGAACCACAGGTCTCCTGAATCCAGCTGCAATGGAAACAACAACACAGCATGAAGGAACATGTGGAATCCAAACACTACATCTCAGGTTAGATACACGGTATATATTGTTATGGGGTATATAGGATATAATTTATAAATATTTATTATTAAAAAGATAGCATAGTAATATCAATATCATCATAACAATTCATATTTGTACCATATATACCATGATAATAATTGATCCTGTGCATACTGTATCTCGTATTTTTTGTAGTGAACCTCACCAGATGAAATTCCTTGTATACGGTATATGTTAATGTTCTGTCATTAATATTAAGGCTGAGGATGTATTTAAAGATAATCTTTTGATTAAAAAAAAAATATTTTTTTTTAAATTAACAATATAACATTTACATTTTTTACAATGAGTATTGTGTTTTTGTTTAATATCTTATTGCCCATTGTGATAATTGATTGCTGTAAGAGAAATTTCCCTTTGGGGATGATGAAAGTACATCCAGTATCTATCTGTCTGTCTGTCTGTCTGTCGGTCTGTCTTTCTATCCATCCATCCATCTATCTATCTATCCATCTGTCTCTGTTTATCTGTCTATTCGTCTGTCTATCTATCTATCTATCTACCTGGTGAATGAAAGTGATTCTGGTGCTAGATAAATGTTAAGGGCACCTTCTCGCAGCACCACCCTCTCGTAGGCGGGGAAGCGCGTGCTGACGGGCGTGGCGCTCAGGTCGTCCCGGCTCTTGCGCAGGTCTTTCTTCTTGGCCGCCCTCTGACCCCTCAGCCTCCAGAAGTCTCCTCTGTCGGTGCCCGACGCCGCTCGCTGCGCGTTCTGCACGTTGGCCATTTGCTCCGCCCTGCGCTCCCAAAAGGGTGGTGGTGGTGGAGGGGGAGGGGGAGGAGGAGGGGTTAATCAAGCACAAAGCCGACTTGATGTGAACGTGGGGTCTAACCTCAACAACAACAAACACCTGAATCGTTTTTGACTTGTGTTAATTGTTCATAGAGGTTTATTGTGTATTGTAGTTATTTGTATTGATTGTGTATTGTATGTATTTGTGTATTTATTATACTTGTTGCATATATAACCAGCATTTCACCGCCTTCTTACTTGTGTACAAGTGTGCGCATGACAAATAAATAAACTGTTGAAGTTTATTGTAAAGATTTTTAGGTGGATTTTATATTTACACATTGTTCTATTATTTTTGTAAATTTGAAGGTTTATTGTAAAATTTCATATTTTTTATATTTTATTTTCTTTATTTCTATTATGCAATAATACATAACATTAATACCTTTTGCTTTTCATGTCAGCTGCTGTAACACCGCAATTTCCCCCCAGGGATGAATAAAGTATCTATCTGAATATTTATCTATACCTATCTATCTATCTATCTATCTATCTATCTATCTATACATCTATCCATCTATACATAAATCTATATGTACATCTATCTATCTATCTGTATATCTATCTATCCATCTATCTATACCTATCCATCCATCTACAGTATGTCTGTATATCTATCTATCTGTCTTTACATCTATCTATCTTTTATACCTATCTATCTGTCCGTCTATATGTCTATCTATCTATCTATCTAGCTGAATATCTATCTGAATATGCTTCTATCGTCTATCTACCATATCTGGCCACAAATCCAGACAATTATGATGCTGATACCACGTAATGTTTGCCCAGACACACTCTGCACCAAAATCCATGCCTACTTGAAAATTGTCGAGCTGCCACTGCAGAAAGCAAACCCTCATTTCTTATTTTTGGCGATGCAGATTTTTAACCAGACTGCGGTTACTCCACAGCCACAGAGCAGAGAGAGGACGCACGTTCACTGCTGGACGGACCTGCTCTTGTTGGGGATGATTCCCTTCTCCAGCAGCTGGTTGTCCTTGTCGGTGCGGATGGCCAGCCAGTTTCCCAGCTTGCCGTCGTACAGCGTGTCGGTCACCTTGAAGATCTGGCCCCTGGAGAAGGGCAGGCTCTGCGGGGCCTCCTTCTCGTACTCAAAGTGTGTCCGGATGAAGAATGAGTCTCCTCTCCCCGACGTCAGAATGTCCTTGTACACTGGGAGCAGTAAACACTCGGCTCAACTCACATATCCGATATCAAATTTGATAAATATTTTCCATGTTCTAAATTAAACCGAATTCATTCACATTAAGAAATTCTAAATGTTTGAAACTGAGAAATTGTATTTTTTCATTTTTTTTTATATTGATTTACTGTTTTTTATATGTATTGTTTTTTTTTTACTTTATTATTGCACTATATTATTTTGGTATTGCTTTTTGTGTATTATTTATTGTGCCTTTAGCCACAAATATTAAGGGATAGTCATGTGTTTGGGGCAATTTGTTTTTCAAATTTGTCCATTTTACAACATTTTACAAATATCTTTTTTTCCCATTTTAAATAAAGGAAAAGAGAAAAAGATTCAAGACTCAAGAGGTTATTTGTCAATGTTTAAGTAAATTACCTCATTAAATGCAGCTACATTCAGGAGATTTTGTGGACATTTTGGACTGAAATGCTGCTTTAACTTGGCGTTTGGGGTTGCCAGTTACAAACTGAATATTATCGTCAACAAAAACAACAACAACTCCGGACAGCGGACTGAACAGGCAACCCCACAGCTGATAATCACTGGCTGGATCACCAAAAATAAATGCATTTAAAACAACAAATCTCTGCTCCAAAGTGTATTTCCCCAACCTCGACACAGAAGCCGGGCTATTGGATTCCGCCTGCAGCCGTGCACTGAGAAAACCTGGTTAGCCTGCACCCCGTCACTATCTCAGCACCGGACACCGGGGTGAAACCTCTGTCCCTTCATTTGGGATGTTACGCTCGGCTTACCGTCAGGTTTGCTCTGGGCCAGTAGGGTGATGTCTTCTCCTTTGGGGATCTCCAGGAGGTACAGCACCGCGTCCTCGCGCACCATGCCTCTGAAGTCCATGTTGTTCACCTGACGCACACCAAAAAAAAAAAAACGTCACGGAATCAAACCCTAGCAACGTAGCGCAGGGGGGGAGGACTCCGCCCCTCCCTACCCGAGACACACCTTCATGATCTGGTCCCCCGTGCAGAGACCCTCCTTCTCGGCCGCGCTGTCCTCCTGGACGCCCGCGATGAAGATGCCCACGTCGTTCCCCCCGGCCAACCTCAAGCCAACGCTGTCCCCCTTCTGGAAGCGAACCATCACCGTGTTGGGCCTGGAGAGCGCAAACGGGGAAAATGTGAAGGAGGAAGGGGACAAGCCATCAAACAAAATCCATTGACTTGTTATGGAATTGTACAAACCCATAGATTTCCTGGTCTTCCACGTTCGGTTTCAGCGGCACCTTTGGAGGCGCGTGGACCTTCGGTGCGACAACAACGGGTACTAAGGTGAGATAAAAAAAAAAAAAGAAAAAACACCACAAAATGTAAATGGAACATTATTTAAATCAGTGGTGTCAAACTACAGGCCCGTGGTCCAAATCTGGGGCTGATTTAGTAGATTTATAATGTGTTGTTAAATCTGCCACAAAAAAAAATCTTTTTAAATCACAATGTTGAATTAATCCACACAATTTTATTTAATGTTTTTAGAATATAATATAATTTTTTTTTTTTTTTTTTTATGATGACGTGTCTATTTCTACCAGACATATTTTTAGGTAATTCAGTTTTGCGAGCCCTGCTTTAAATGGTCTGGAAAGGCAAGAGTTGGCTCACACCCGTGTCAGTGGTTAGAGGCGCTGACTTCCCAGAAACAACATTTTTTGGAATCAGATAATTTCAAGAGAGAAAAAAAAAAAAAAAAAAAAAAAAAAAAAAAAGGTCAGAGCCGATCTCTACAAATATTTAACCTTTCGTATTGTTTGTATCGTGAAATAAATCATTCCGCAGCAAATCTGTTTAAATTGTTTCAGACGTCAAGTCACACCGTTAAGAAACATGAGGAATTATCTCCGCGACGCCAACCCTTAAAAACTCCACTATCTCTGGATGTCTCTAAAATGGTCGAATTCCAAATTTGGTGGTGATGTTCACCTGGGGGGGTCTGGGCTCGAGGCAGCTCCCTCTCGGCAGCTAAAGGGGCCGTGTCCTCCGCGGCTCTGTCCGGCGCTCTGAACGGGGTTGGCATGGCCCCCATCTTTGCCAGCCTGTTGGGTGGATCCTCCCTAGTCACATGGTTACCAAAATACATCTTTACAGTTGAACATATAGTTGTTTTTATTTTAATTATCTCCAAGAAACAAAGATATTTAGACATCTCAAGTTGCTGCTTAACCTTATTAATAATAATAATACATTTGATTTGTATAGTGTTTTTCAGGGTACTCACTTTACGTCACATGAAACAAAAAAAATCACGTAGTAAAATTCAACAGTGAATTTAAATTGCAATAAATTTAGCAATGTATCTTCCCATGTGCAGAGGTGAAATGATAACTGACAAAAAAAAAAAAAAAAAAGATTATTCAAGTGAATAATGATAAATAATGATGAAGTGTTTATCCTGACCTCCCGCTCAGTAAAAAAAATAAAAAATAAACTAAAAAGTAAATATAAGTTCTACCAAATGAAAAGGCTCTTGATTGGACTGAGCTGCGTTGGACTGTTGCAGGGAGGTTTAAATTGAGTATTCTGTCATAATTTAAGATTTAAAGTTCAGTGGTCACCAGGTAAACACCAGATAGTTTTACACAATGTTCCTTCAATGAGCTTCATAAAAATCTGTCTACAGCGTCCTGGAGTTTGGACTGATTTATTTACCAACTTCTTCGACGTTAAGAAAATAACAAAGATGGTCAGAATATTAAAACAAAACCCCCCCCCAAAAAAAACAAGTACAGTATTTGTTCTTCATTGTTGTGATAATCTCAATTTCTTCAATAATGATTCACATAATGCTTAAGGTTTTTAGGCCCATTTGAATACCGACATTGCTAGTGATTCATTTTGATGAACATCTATTTTCATATTATGGTGGATGGTAGCTCAGGCGGTAGAGCTGGTGGTCTAGTGATCTAAAGGTTGCTGGTTCGATCCCAGGCTCCTCCTGCTAGCATGCTGTAGTGTCCTTGAGCAAGACACTTAACCCCTAATTGCTCCTGATGGCTGCGTCCGTCGGTGTTTGAACAATTGTAAGTCGCTTTGGATAAAAGCGTCTGCTAAATAACTAAATGAAATATTATATTATTATTTATTATATATTTTTTAAAATATAATTGGTTATTATATTATCTATCATATTATACAATATTTCATATTTCTATTTCTTCTGAGTAAAACAAAGAGCCCGTTGTCAGTCCAGTAGGGAGGTACAGCTTGCAGGGGCATGTTTGTGGGCGTAGTTCGTCTCTGCCCTGGCACCGGAGGTGCCGATTGGCTGAGCTCTCATCTCACCTGGGCTTCTCTCGGAGCCTCTCATTGGAGGAGTGAGAGGACAGGTCCGAGTGGTGGCCCCGCCTCTCGTCCTGTGGCGAGTAGGAGCGGTACGACTCAATCTCAGAAATATCTGGAGAGACACAATCATTAGTCATCACCAAATGGGTTCGGACGCAGCGGCCGCTCAGAGGCTCTGGAGACTTTTAATCATTAATCATCCAAAAACGTTCATGTGCTGATCCTGGAGGAGTGTGGGGATGCAGGACAGAAAGAGGATTATTATTATTATTTTTTTTATTATTATTACTGGGTTTAAAGTATATGAATAAAATCAATGATACAATTCAATTCTACGGCTTAAATTTCGAAATCTATTGGAAAAAATGTACTATCAATACTTTGTTTGGGAAGTTGTGCGACCATTTCCCACTCTAAATCCCCAAATTAAAAACCACCAGTCATTCATCAAAGTATATCATCTCTGCATTGGACTCATGCCATGTTTTCTATGAAATGTTTTTGTAGGGCAGCTCAGATGGTAAAACCAAAAAGTCAGTGGCGATTGTCATTACAGTATGTATAAAATGCCAATATATCAATATTTAATCATAATTATATAAATCATAATTATAGAATCAAATTTGTGACCCTTTATATAAAAATCAAATCATGAGTTCCTGCTCCAATGACCAGCCTCCGTGAAAATACGGCAGTTTGTCTGGAATAAAAGAGAATATGGTTAATTTATTTCTGATGATTGTGCATTATAAGAGTAGAATAATTTGGCAGTGTACCTTGTCAATATGCCATAAACCTAAAATAATGTAATATAAAAGAATTTGGCAATATACCTAAAAAATAGAAATTGGTATTAAATTGGTAATATACAATAAATGAAAAAAAAATTATAAAAAAAAAATATGTATATAGAATCAAAATGTTGGCAATATACCTAAATGTTAAAGTAGAAGCAAATAAAATAAAAAAGATTGAAAATATATGAATAGAGTATAAATATTTGGCAATATACTTAAACAATGTCCTCAAACATAGAAACATTGGCAATGTACAAGAAACCAAAGGGAAAAAAATAAATAAATAAAAAGAAAAAAAGAACATACATACATACATATATATATATATATATATATATATATATATATATATATATATATATATATATATATATAAATAGAGAATAAATGCTTGCAAATATACATTTAATCTTTTTTTTAAATAAAGTAGGAGTGACTTAAAAATAAAAAAATGTGGTTGCCACTTTTGGTTTAGCGGCAATAGAAGCGCTGTTGACAGAGAGAGATAGCCCAAAGTTAACGTGAAGCAGTCCTGACGCTGGTTCTAAATCGGCCTGAACGGACAATCTGAAAATCCCCCGGTGACACAGTGACTCCTCGCTTACACGGTGCCAATCCCCCATTGTTCCCCGCGCCCTCTCCGCGGAGCCGCTACGAGGTGGCACGAGCCGGACGGGACGAAAGATAATGAATTTCTCTCACGTCCCATTGGCTGGATTACGGCGGAGGATTAGATCACCGCTGCCAGCGAGCACGCTCACACTCTGTCGTGCACACAATAAATAAATGAAATGAATATATAAAAAAACAAAACAAAAAACAAAAAACACAGCACATGGTCACGTACAATCCCCGGACCAGACAAAGTGACCCCAGTGGAACGCTCTGCTCCCACCTCCTCCAATCACAGCCTCTGTATCGGGTCATATGACATTTAAAAACCAAACAAAAACAGGGGGAAAAAAATAAAAAATAAAATAAACTTATAAAAGAACCTGATAGGATTGAACACGGTGCGAGGAGCGAGGTAGGTGGAAGACACAGCATCTGAGTGTTGCTTCATGGGCTTTTGGCTTCAATCATAATGATGGTTTTTAAATGGGAGTGTAAATAGTGATGTGGTCCAACTTTGAGTTTTTTTCCGTTATTCACGTCCGCTGTGGACGTGTGACGGGAGGAAGTACTCAGACCTTCTACTCGAGTAAAAGTACAAATACCCAGACCAGGGATGTTCATAACTTAACTGTTTAACCATTAACCCACACTAAGAATTCAGTTAAACAGTTTGCTAAAGTACAGTATTATTTATAAAAAATTAAAAATTTAAATAAACAAAAAGTTTGTTGCATGGTAAAATACAAATAGGCTTTACACTCAATTTCTAAAATACAACTCATGGGGGTGACACGTGCAGCTCGGGCTGTGACGATGACCACAGTCATGTAATGTGACCGCAGGGCTGAGCTCATTGCCGTCATCGCGGCAAATAATAATATATATTTTTTTGTATTTATTTTTTTTGCCAAGGAATACATCTATTGTGTGTTATGAAATATAAAAACAATAATCGTTAATTAGTTATCATTTATTACACTTCTGAACAAACAAAACTTTAAGATGAACGGTTGTCAAGATAACGGAAGGACGGACGGACAGATTCCTTCCTTTAGGATTAGATTCCATTTCAAGGGCTGCACCCCACACAGAACGTTGTCAGTGGAATCGGACTTGGCTGTTTCAATGTGAATATTAGACTGTTCGATTCGGGCGGACAGAGGAACGGGGCACCAGTTCCCCCAAATAAACACACAACTAAAAACACATGATTTATTGGGAGGAACGGGGCTCGGCGGGACACACGGAGCGCTCTGTTCAGGTATAAAAATATATTTGTGACTTATTTATAATTAGAGTTGAAGGCGCCGTGCCCTAATATTTTAATCAAGTCTAATAACGGATAATGATCGTTAAGTTGACGAGGGTTGGCATCCCTAACCCCGACACAGAATTACTGGAGTGAAAGTGACCACACTGACATTTCTACCAAAGTAATATATGCTGCTTGCTTTTAAATGTACTTTAAAAACTATTAAAAGTAAAAGTACTCATATCTAGTGCCCTGATGTAACAGCCTGTAATATATTATAAAGTTCTACTATACCTTCTTTTCGGCAGATGATGCTCACGCAGATCCTCATTATTTTTCTCAAATATAATTGAAGAAAGAACAGTTTTGTATGGTGTAGCAACCTACTTTACCAGGATATGGAGCATATTAATTATTGATGAGAAATCCTAAATATCAGAACTCTGATAGATTCAGTCTCTGATTTTAATAAATATATAAATGTAAATTCTATTTTTATTCTATTTTATTTTATTAAAAAATGAAAAGTACTGTTGTAGACTGTGTCAGAAATAAAGTCAAGTTAAGAAACTAAGAAAACTGTCAAAATACTGTAAAATAAAGCCAAAAGATACTTTAAAAATATATATCTAAATAGAGTAGAAGTCTCTGCGGCTGAATATATACTTAAGTACGCACAGACACTTGCAAAAACAAAAAAAAAAAACGTACTTAAGTACAGTAACAAAGTACTTGTACTCGGTTACTTTCCACCACTGGGAGTGAGTATAGAAACACTATGGAGGGTGAGTGAAGCGGATAGATTTTTATTAAACAAAAAGGGTAAAAACAGGGGTGAATTACACACAAATACAGCAACCAGAACAGAAGATGAGAGAGAGAGAGAGAGAGAGAGAGAGAGAGAGAGAGAGAGAGAGAGAGAGAGAGAGAGAGAGAGAGAGAGAGAGAGAGAGAGAGAGAGAGAGAGAGAGAGAGAGAGAGAGAGAGAGAGAGATCACCGGACAAACAGGATTCCTTTGGCGCACACCGCGTGGCGGAGCGGCCGCCACACTCTCCATTTAAACCGGGTAGGAGCTGCTGCCTTTGAGTTTGAAGGGTCTCTCACCATCGAGCTCAGAGTCGCTGTCGGCCATGGGCGGGATTCGAACCAGCACCTGCCTCCTGTCCCGCTGCACCACCAGCTGCAGCTTCCCGCGGGACTTCTCTATCAGCTTGCCGGCGTCGCTCAGGGACAGGTTTTCAGTGACCGTGCCATTGATCTGACGGAGGGGAGAGATGGGTGTATAAGATGGATGTATAAGATGGATGCTTAAGATGGATGGATAAGATGGATGGATGTATCAGATGGATGGATGAGATGGATGGATAAGATGGATGGATAAGATGGATGGATGTATCAGATGGATGGATGAGATGGATGGATAAGATGGATGGATACTTTACTCATCCCTGAGAGAAATTGCAGTCTAACAGCAGAACACATCAAAACAATAGGGATGAATTTTGCACACCTGTCTCCTTCTCCGGCGATGCGTGTACCAGTGATGTGGTGCCTGTAGTCGCCGTGCCAGAAGTGTTTAGAAGAATAATCCCGAATAATAGTCTGTTTTTTTCTTTACTTTAATGACCATAAAGCTGTCCCTGAGCACACGGAGCAGAGCTCCTTGTATGTGGACATTATTATTAAATTATTATTACATTATTATTAAAAAATTATACATTTCTGCTGAAACGCCGCATATTTTTCAATGTTAATTTTAAGATTTGAACAATTACAAGTCTTGAAGTTAAATCAGTCAGTCCATATTGTGCTGCGATTGAAAGTTTTTGTTTTTACATTTCAATAGTTAAATAAAGATATGTTATTCATATCAATTCATCTTATTTCATCATAACACATGGGCGTGGCCGACAGGAAAGAGCAGTTCATATGTTGACTGTATCCAATGTTGTGTTGCCCATACTATAGAATGATTTACTGCTTGTGGTTAGTGAATAATACGGAAGATAAAGAACTTAAAAAAAAATTGCATACGAAATAGCAATCGCAAAATTGGTCTTAAAAAAAAAAAATAATAATCATCATAATTACATAATTTTCCTAAATAGTTCAACCCTAAATGGTGTTATTATTATAAGCACTGTTGAACAGAGCTGGGCGGTAGTGACAAAATCGGACATTTTTGGACAAAGATCTCAATATGGATAGTTTACCGACATCTTTGGGCATGACTGCTGGACTTTGATGGGACATTTGGGCAGAAGAAGCATGGTGCTGCTCTGGGAGCCTCACCTTCAGGATGATGTCTCCTTCCTGCAGGTTGCCATCCCTGCTGGCCAGGCCCGTGCTGGTCATCTCTTTGATGAAGAGCTGGCTGCCCAGGCGAAGACCGTACTCTGCAGCAGGACACACAAGATGGAGGGAAAAATAATCTATCAATACACACATAGAAATAGAATATTTACAATGTTGAAAGTATGTAAAACATTGGATTAGGTTGGTTCAAGTATGTATACCGTAATGTACTTTGCATACAGAGCTACCTCTGTGACATAAACAGTGACCAATTATTCCACCAGATTGCCATCTTTTTCTAAAATCGTTAAGATTCAACAATCACAAGTTTCATTCAAATTCAGAGAGGAATCAATGTCAGAAATGTCACAGTAAACTATTCACTATATAAGTTTCATAAAAATGAATAAATAAAATTTGATTATTAATCGCAATTATTCAATATAATTTGGCCTCGCTAGACGCTTGAGGAGCGACTTGATCTGATGTTGAACTCGAACTTCAAATCAATGATGTCATTATGTGACAATGAGCTGCTCTAGTGCCCAGATACTTAAACTATATTTTCAATAATGCACCTTGTTATGATCATCAGGATACTGCTTTATATCCAACAGGTCAATATTTAATATCCGATATAAAATATAATTAAAATGACTTTAATATCCAATGTGAACTAGTAATAACACGTCAACATTATGTTCTTCTGACCTTCGTTGGGCCGGTTCTTCAGCAGCAGCACGCTGAGCGGCTTCTCCAGCGGCTCCTGGTTCTGGGCCGGGCGGGGCAGAGGGATCGGCATCGGCGCGGGCGACGGGGACCGGTCCAGACGGTCCCTGCTGCCGCTGCGCTTCGGCTGCTCATAGTACGGCCTGCGGGTGTCCCGCTCGCGGTCGCTGGGGACCCGCTCGCGGTTCCTCTCGAAGCTGGGGGCACGCTCGCGGTTCCTCTCGAAGCTGTGGTCCCGGTCGCGATCGCGGCCCTGGCCCCGGGCGGGGCTGCCGCCTCGGTACCGCAGGTCGGGGCTGTTGGTGCGGTCAAGCGTCTTGTCGCTGCGGTAGCGGCGCTCGGGGCTGTGGTCGCGGTCTAGCGCCCGCTCGCTGCGGTAGCGGCGCTCAGGGCTGTGGTCGCGGTCCAGGGCCCGCTCGCTGCGGTAGCGGCGGTCCGGGCTGCGCTCCCGCTCCAGGGTCCGACCTTTGCTGCCGTCCCTGCGGTAGTGCCGGTCTGGGCTGAGGTCTCGGTCCGCGCTGCGGCCCCGCTCGTAGTCCTTGTCGTAGTCGCGCTCGCGGGTCTGGTAACCGGAGTCCATGTAGCCCCCGCCACGCTCCCGCTCCAGGCTGTGGTCCCGCCCGCCGCTGCGCCCGCTGTACACGCTGCGGCGGTCCTGATCGTAGTTGTAGTCGTCATTGAAATCGTTGTTGAAGACGCGGTCGTCGGGAGACGGCGGGCGGTTCAGCATGTTGACCGGAACTTTCCGGGGCCTCTTGACCGTCTGTAAAAAAAAAAATCAGGATGAGGATTCTGCAATAATTACCATTAGACTGTATTGTACCCGGGGAGGCGGGGGGAATTCAGGAAAAGGGCGGGGCAGGCAGTGATATTACTCTTCAGGAGCAGCTAGGGATTTCAGTGCCATGCTCAAGGGGGTTGCTTAATAATTGTGACAGCACCACGCTGACCATCTCTGAAGAAGCACGACCGACAGCTTTACTTACAATCTTTGCCACTTTCCCACATTTCCTGAGGGTCTGGACGGCGAAGGAGTGGACAACTCCCTCCATGGGAATGGCATTCACCTGCACAACCCGGTCATTCTCACTGTGGAACAATGAGGAAAGTATTGTCGGATACAACAACTAAAAAAAAAAATGTTTTTATTATTATCATTATTGTTGTTATTATTATTATTATTGTTATTATTATTATTATTATTTATTAAGTGGCATTCTTAACCTTTTTATATACCTCTCTATCATCAGAATTATTTGGATTAATTCTCAACATACTATCAAAAGGGTTTTAGTCAAATATGAAATAATATTTATAGCTCAAAAGTTCAATACTTGCAAATTAAATGGTTAAACCTTTGTTTGCCGTGCGTCGTTTATTGGACCAGACATAAATCTACATCAAAATGATTCGTACCGCATCATATTCACGTCTTCATTTCAAGCAATCGACATTTATAAATTTCCTGAAATCCATTAAGATTTCAACATGTATACGTTATAATTCACTTAATCCAGGTGTTTCATTACAACAGAAGTGTGATTTATTTATATATTTCATTTTCTATAGTAATGAAATAATTGAAATACTATCTTTTTAACTAGTATCTATAAAAAATAATAATAATAATTAAAAAATTACTAATAACCTGACAGCTAAGCCGTCTTGCACTTGTATCTGGTTGAATTTAGAAACAGGTGCTCATGCACTTAGATTTGTAGTTGCTCCAATGCTGGACGATTGCATGGATTGTTTCTAGCGTCTCATGTACTGTAAGTCACTGCGGACAACAGCATCTGATCAATTAACAAATGTAGCTGTTGTACGAGAGCTTTTATTTCCCACCCGCAAAACTTACAACAACAAGCTGTCGGCAGGTCCTCCTTGGAGAACGTCAGACACCATGATGGACGTCTCCCCGGTGTCTTCGTTGGGGTTGTCCCGGCCGCCGGACACCGCGATGCCGAACCCCATCTTTGCATCCTGAGGAGAGACGGACGAACGTTTTGAGAGCCAAGTCACGCAAGGCAGGAAGAATTCTGTTTAAATGGCCATAGTTTGAAACGTTCAACTAGGTTGCACTGCTGACCACGCCCCAAATCATGGCCTCACTCTACCTGTTTTAACATAATAATGACATTACTGGTATCATTATTGGTGTCTGGGACGTACTGGACTTTTAGCAGGAAGTAGTTTCAGCAGATTCCTGACACACGATATGAGCCAAAGTGCTTTCATCTATTCTTGGCCTGTTTATCTTGCAGTAAAAATAACCAAAAATAGATATTCTGCTATTTTAGGAGCGCTTCTTGAACGTTCGTGATGGGCCTGCGCGACAGCACAGAAGGTTTGAGAACTTGTCAAAACGTACACGGATATTTAAGAAAACATAAAAAAAAAATAATAATAATAATAATAATAATATGTCCACACGAGAACGCAGGAAAAAAAAATTAATGATTTAAAAACACTCACATAAACGCGCCAGGCTTAACTCAAAGACCACAGAAGAACATTAGGGGCATGCCTAGCGAGCTTCTTTTCGTAATATTCATACACTGTATGGACGGCGTTCCTGCAGTTGGACACGGGGAACAACACAGCGGCCATCACTCGTCGCTTCCTGACGCAGGTCAAGGTCCCGACGTCAGTGTTTTTAAGGAGCTCCATTTATTTTCCTCCACACGAATACATGGAAAACTGACTTTTGAATAATGGTCTCCCAGGAAGGCCTTTACCCCAAAAGCTTTGTTTCCACTTCGTAGAAAAGGCAGATTTTGTGTGGTATTGGTAAAAACCGTGAACCCGGAATTTACCAATACAAGGTTTGTTAAGGGCATTGTGAATGCAATTTGCTACCATGAAGGCAGAGGCACACTTAAAAAGAAGTAGAACTTTCAGACCAAAAAGATGCATTCAGAACAAGAACAAAATGACGCAGTGATTTGGGTTCTTTCAGTGTTGGAAGTAGGTGCCACAGAATCACTCTGCTCCCCCAACTGGCATGGAATGATTTATAAAAGACGCAAACAGCGTTCTTGTTGACTATTCTGTGACAACGGTGTTCTGGGACATATTCTCCGCTGGTTCTTACATCTTGAGGGTCACTGAACCGCACAAGGAGTCGGCTTCCAAAAGACGAATTTATATATTACCATATTTATGACCATAATCTCTTGAACTTGATATGAAAGACATTGTGATCCTGATTACAGCTGCTGTTGCTGGAGCTCCAGCTGATTGTGCATCAGAGAAGTTAAGCCTCCGTGTGCAGATCTAGTGACGGCCCGTTTTGTGTATCAGCGTTTGTCTTGGGCAGATTTATGATTGAATCCTCTCCCTCGTCGATAGACATCGATGACAGATGATTTTTTGGGGATTTTTTTTTTATCCACCGAGAAAAAACCAAGAGCATTTAAACGTTGCAGTTTACCGTGTTCTGAAACTGGACCGGAGGGGGAGAGCTGGGGGGAAGACGGAGGGAGGGGGCGGAGGCTCTTGCCCTCTCCGCTCAGAGCTGTCCAGTAACCACTGGTGATGGGATCTCACTTCCACGCTCTACAGCCCCCGTACAGAGACTTTAAGAGGGGCGTGTGCTGACAAAAAAAAAAAAAAAAAGGCACATGGACCCCCAGCTCCGGTTCCAGGCATTTTGCCTGAACCAGCGGCACAGCGCGCCGTCGGGGCGTCCGTGATGTGCGCGCCGCTGTGCACACATCGCAGCCCCCCCACCCACGCACAAGCAATATTTAATTTAATCTCATAAAGAAAGATTCCGATTTATTTTATTTCCTTAGTTTCTTACTTGTATGGAAAATGAAAAACGTAATCCTAATTCAGAGAATTGGAGCAGGTCTTTCTGGCTTTCTCCCCCAGACAGCGGCGCGCGCCGGCCTCCGTGCCTGTATTTTTATTTTAGATCTATTTATTTTTGTTTGTTTCCTACATGTATGAAACAATTTTTTTTTTTTTTTTTTTTTTTAATACAAAACTGAGTTAAGGGACTGTCTCGTTCTGTGCGTCCCCATTGTCCTGACAGCGGAGACATGTCTCCTGGTTGCTTTGGGACTTAATTTCGTAAAAAAAACTGGATGTTTTTTATGTAAATACTTTGGTTGTAAAAAATGAATTGTGCACCTCTGGAACGAGGACACTGCAGTTGTAGCATTAAATTATGTTCAAAATTACATCCAGCTCACCCCTCCCCCGATAAAATCTTATATTGGCAATCGCTGGCCCCCAGCGATTGGAATTTTGCACCATCGCCCGAGCCTAATCAGCAGGCAATTAATTCTGATGCTAATCCTTATCTTGATACCTATCTCAAGTGTGTGTGTTTTTTAGTTCAGCTTCATGTGAATCGCATTTGTCCCTACGTTACAAAATACCTGTCACTGCATCGCTCCAGCCAGATGAGATTAGACTATAGATTTTCCGACCTACTCCCTCCATCCCTCCCCCACACACTCTCTCCCTCCATTCTGTACTAAAATAAATAAATAAAAAAATAGATAAAACCACCACCACCACCTCATTTCTCTACCAGATGGCCGTCGAGGGAGGGAGAGAGAGAGAGAGAGAGAGAGAGAGAGAGAGAGAGAGAGAGAGAGAGAGAGAGAGAGAGAGGGAGAGGGAGAGCAGAGACACAGTGAAAGAGAGACACAAAGAAGGGCTAGAAATGGGACCGGGACAGAGGGTTTAATATGAAAGAATGTTGATCCTCTCTCATTTAATTAACGTGCGGGACACTGAAGTAGTGACAGCTCCAACCGTTGAAATGGATGGTGTGGTGGGTGTAGTGGTGTGGTGGGCAACCCGCAGCTTTTCAACCCCACGCCCCCTCCCCCGTTGGCTCCCTGGCTACGACAAAATAAAACTGAAAACATGTATTATTATCGTTATCTAGTTTGGTTTTAATGTTTTGTAATTGTAAAAACTCGTAGAGCAAAACAACACTTTGTTCAATAGTTTGAGATGGGTCAGGACCAAAGTTTCCGTGAAAACAAATTGGTGCCGGTCAACATTTCCTGGAAGATTTCAATTTCCCGGACAAATGGGAGCGATTCCGGTCAAATATTATATCTGTGTTTATTGAGCTTAAAAACAATTGATTTGAATTTAACTGAAGCAGACTATATAGAGAATGACTTCATCAAGGCTGATGGGCAAAGATGTATAATATTTTTTATAAAATTTAAAAAATAAAATAAGTCCCGTCAGTCAATGGCATTTTAAAAATAAATAAATAAATAAATATTGCGAATATTTCTACTTAAATCTAATTATTTCCGTTTGTGAACAATAAATAACAAGCGCAGCCACTGTTATTAACATTTCACTAAAATAAAATTTTGAGTGAACTTAATAAATAAAAACTTTGTGGCGCTGTCCGTCTTCGTTGGGACGTCCTGTCAAAATATTTGCCACAAATGAATATTTACCGTCTGCTTTGGGTCGGAAAAAAAACCCATCAAACTATGGATGTATGTGTCAACGACACATCATCTTTCAGCTTCTCCTCAAAGTTCTGGACGCTGCGGCTCCGTGTTTACTGGATAACTGCGTGTACAAGCTCAACCTGTCCACGTGGGAGGGGGCGGGGCTTATTTCTATACCAGGTGAACTATGGTCAGAGGTGAACTGTCAGCTTGAGATCGTCCAAACTGATTGGCTTCCCGTTGCAACTTGCCGAACCCAGAAATGATCAGATTTGCGGACTGTTTTTAATCTAAATGATCCACCCAGCACTAATTCAAATTGTGCTCGGAGGGAATTATTTTCACTGTACATTATAACCGGAGAGATTTAAATATGTCGGACTTGAACAGATTTTCCTGGTCAAAACCGGCAGTTACCGGATAACGGAAACGCTGGTCAGGACGTTGAATTTGACCCGACTGCTGTCCTTGGTCCTGAATGGATTACCACTGCGCCAAATCATCCTGTGTGTCTATTCATTTCAGTGTTATTTGTATAAATAAAAAAATAAATAAAAAAACGCAAAAAGATGATTTGCAAAGTGTTGTGAATATTGTTTTTGGAAATATCCAGGCAGAGGTAAGCTCTTTATCATTCGTTTTCCAATGCACTTTATATTGATTAAATAGCTGCAAGTCCTTAACGTTGACCTGTGGTGATATGGTAAAATACGAAGTGAAAACAGCCAGAGCTTGTTGATCAGGATGTGGTCAAGATAGACAGGAGGCCAATTACCCGCAGGAAAAAGTTTGAATATATATTTTCACAAAATCTAAAAAAAGTGGCTCTTCCGGTACAAAAGGTTGCCGACCCCTGGTGTAGGGGGATGAAAGTAAAAGTGGGGGTGGGAAATTCTAATGTTATGAGACCTGGGATAAAAAAAAAATACTAAGAAACTCAGTTTAGCTCTGATAATGGACCAAAACTAATTATCAAGCAGATATTTGTGATGGAAGTTAATGTTGTGGAGAATTCTCTGCCGTGACGGTGATAACAGAGTATTCCTCTACGGCGTCGGCCAAGCGGAGTGGAGCGTAGATTAGTAGACGAGCGCGGTTGTGTTCAATTTTCGGAACGGTTTCAGAGTAGAACGGCCCGGGGCCCAATTTATTGAAACATCTGTAAAGTTCCCCTTGACAACCCCGCCCCCACCGTTCCTCTGGCATCCAAACTAAAAATAGCAGCTGAGATGGTTGAATCAGTGACTCAAAACCTGCTCCACGCTGCCTGAGGGGAACTTGAATTCCAGCAGGTTTTGAATTATACAATTTAGGATTTGGCCGTTGTGCACAATATTTTCCATAGTACAGACGTGCAACCTCCTGGAAAATCGACCTCGAGGATAAGCCGAGGATCGTTTCGTAGGTTAAAGTTGACGTTGACAAACATTACCTTTTTGGGAAAAACAGGACACCTATTGGGTTCTAGTTCCAAGTCATTCTGAGGCAATTTGTCTTCCACATACTTTAAACTGCCATAGTGGATAGTGGTAGTTGTACCCTCCCCGATAAATAGTATCTTGTAGCCCTGGGTTTAAAACAATCAAATAAGAATAAAATTTAAAAAAATTGATTGTCGAAATATGATGAAATTCTACCGTTTCAATTATAAATCACATTGAGAATTTTTATATTTACACTTTGTAAGTTATGCAACCATTTTCCCCCCTAAATTAATATTTTCCACACAAATTAATTGAAATATTTAATGTCTGTATTAGTCTGAATTTGCTCTTATTATGTATAAGATGCCGGTAAAATTGAAAATCAATATAGAGTGTCGGATTGAATAAATATGACATTGAATCGAGGCTCACACACACACACACACACACACACACACACACACACACACACTGAACTAACTGAAACACTTATCAGTTTGAATCAATTATTTAGGGATGCACTAAAGCTAGACGGACACATTATTAAAATGATCTTTCTTAGGCTTTTACTTATTTAGGAGGAGCTGAAACTGCTTTGCCACTTTCCACCACCGACCAGTTTCTACACCAAACTGGTATAACAGTGAGACAGTACACTTATGACAGGGCTCATTCTGGCATTACAAAATGAAATTCAAGGTTTTTCAAGTACTTTTATGAAGCATACCTTCTTAACTAATTTCCCCCTGGGATTATTAAAGTATTTCTGATTCTGATTCTGATTCATTTTCAAGGACTTCACGCAAAACAAATACGATTTGAATGACAAAACAAGGGTGCTTTTCAAGCACTTCAGCACAAAAGGGGCTATTTTCAAGGTATTCCGGTATTTGGATTTCTGAGGATGAAATTCAAAAAGGGGCGTTTTTGCGAAGAGGAGAACGAGAAGACAAGGTGTTTTGAATTCATAATGTGGCGCAAACTATCAGCTCATTCACAGTCCAGCTCATTTTCCCACTGTGTCAGGATGAAGGCACTTTGAATTGAATACTGACAACTTTGTCCCTGAGCATGTTGAGTTACATTTTGGATATTCGGTATATTTTTGTAAATTTATTTTTTGCATTTTTTCCCCAGACTTTTTTTTTGTCTGTCTAAAATAATTAATCAATCGCTACCCAGACAAAGATCAGAGTTCCACACTTGCAAGTGTTTTGTAAAACTAATTTGAAGGAATTCAAGACAATCGAATTTTCAGGATTTTATACGACCAGAAAAGTTGACTCTGACCTGAAAGAACTTGACAATATATGGATAATTAAGTGTTTGTTGAAATGAACACCTCATCAATTCATATTCCGGACCATTTAATGACAGCACTAATATTTGTATAAAATGGATTTTAAGGATAATTTAAGACTTTATTTTAAGGACCTTGCAGACAGCCTCTCTGCCTTTGAGCGGCATCGTTTGAGCCAAAATTGAGCCTAAATCTACCACCACTGAGCCCGTCCTCCATCCCTCTCTGTAAACATGTCCAGAGAGAGAAAAGTTGGGGAGGGAAAGTCTTGGAGAGTCAGCGGGTCAAACATTAGTCCATTTAAAAATATGGAAAAAGACTAGAATAGCATATGGGAGTCGAGGAATAAGATGGGGCGGAAGAAAGTAAGACAATGTCAGCTGGCTGAGGGTGGTGCTGAGAGGTCAGGGAACCTGCTTTTTCCCCCACTGAGAAACAATAAGCTCAACGCGGTGTTCACCTGTAGGCGTCCAAAACGAGGCCGTTGCCAGGGTCCATTCTCGGCGTTACAAAATGAAATTCAAGGGCTTTCAAGTACTTTTTTAAGCACAATTTCTTTTGCATTTTCAAGCACTTCCCGCAAAACAAATAATACATTTTCAACGTGATCTTTATTGATTAAAATATGAAATATTCTTAGTCTCATTGTCTATTCTTTATATTAGTATACATATTTATATATCTATTATTAATCACATTGTCATATACTATTATAAGTGTCTATTATCAACAATGCTCGATTAAATTTACCCTGGCATGATTTATGCCTCAAAAGCATTTCTGGAAAAAATTCACTTCAATTAAATTCATTCATTCATTCAATCATACAAATTTATGAAACAATATTTAATATAACCTTTCACATGACAAAACTTATTTTTGTAAAAATAACTTTTAGCCTGCCATACAACTACCTAATTGGGAAGAATTGTTCAGTACTTACATAGCCCAACAAAAATGATTTGGGGGAAATATAAATATAAAAGTATGTGCAATTAAAAAAGCAATAAATTTAAAATAGCCAAATCAATAACCAAAGTTAAAATATTCTCAACATTTAGGCGTCCTCGATGGACTTAAAGCCGGATGTTGCGTAGCTTCCTTACAGAGGTGGAGAAAAGAAGGAGCCGACTCGACTGCGCACTACTGCTGCGGCTGACGGAGTTTTGCGCTGCAGTGACGGACGTTTTCTCTGGAGTATTACAATTAAATAATAACTGAAGATTGATAAAAAAGTTGTTTTTTTCTGTTAATTAAATGCATGGAGGCTGTTTGGTGCTTGTGGTGGGGGAGCAGACGGAAGCTTTAGACATGGTGGTGCACGTGACACGGTTGGTCCGGTGATAAAGTGGCAGCTCCAGGTTACTACTCGCATCAGTTCTTATATATAATAACAGACACAAAATCATTTAGTTTAATATATTGTATCCGAGACTTTTTACATCACCATAGCAACACATCCACACGCATGTTTCGTTTTGTCGCCGTACCTCCCACTCGCTCCCCCCGTGACGTTGAGAAAGTGCCGTTATCCCGTTCCCGTCTAGCATGTTCTATGTGAACCATAACAACCAAGCCAACATTTATCAGACAAAACGTCTGCCACACAACACAAACATCGGCCACTGACATCGGTGAATGTCATCCTATTTGCTGATGGGCCCAATGGCTGTCAACAAGGGGAATACCAGCCAATAATGATGAACAGCTGATAAATCAGTGCATCCCTATTTATAAAACAAATTACAGTCATGTTTTTGTGATTGTGCGATTTTTTTTTTCAGATATGGATACAACTCTGTACTTTAACTTCTGAGAAATATTTGGTTATCTTGTTTTAATTGAGATTTCCACATTCAGGACTTAGACATTTTCTATAAAAGCAAGAGAAACATGTACCTCTGTTGCTTTGGAACAACATGAAACAATCTCTACGTTATTTTCTCTAAAAGTTCCATACTCCATGTTTTAACATCTAAGAGACGCCTACCTCATATATTCTGCTGGGAATCACCACGGTGCCGCTCACCACCACATGTTAATAATTTAATTGTTTAACTGTAAACCATCAACTTTGTGCCGAAAGTGCAGGTGCAATGTAAAACCAAAAGTGCGCCACATGCGCGGACTCACCCGCTGCAGGGTGACGGTGTACTGCTCCCACACGGTCTCCTCCATGGCGGGGTTCTGGGCGTAGGAAAGGGAAAAGACGACAACGGCAGGTCAGATTCCACGGCGCAGATTAATAATGGAATACGTGATGTAACCACCGAGCTCCTTCCTGACGCTGCCGTTTATTACACGGCCTCGTTCCGGAGACAATGACACGACAGTGACGGTGACGTCTGGGGGATTTGCGCTTCGTACACCGTTGTGCGGAGTCCAAAACGGCCCGAGCCCGACGAGAGCTCTTCGTCTGACGGGAGCAAAGAGGCAGCAAATACATAAAGATATATAAAAGACTTTTACCACTATATACCCCCATCAACTTAAAACCAAATCAAGACTTGGACTTCTGGGATACACATCTCATAAACTGCCTAGAGCTAAACTGCTGTAATGTTTAATATCCATGTCTATCAAATAAAACTGATATTAAAATGAGTCATTTTTAAAAATTAGGGATGGGCATTGTTTATCTATTTTGATACCGAGGCTCATGATTCGGTTCTACATTGACATTTTAAACATAATGAGAGTTGCTCCCAACTTTCCAGTTATATCATCTTATGGGCATTACAAAAATGTATAAGAGAAAAAATTCCGCCTGATACAGAAATGAAATGTTTCAATTTATTTTGGCTGAGGTGATATTTAATTTAGGAGGAAAATGGTGAAATTACTTTCAAACAAAGTATCAATAAACCAAAACATTATCAATATCACAATTCTCAAAATTGCTTCAGAAATTTAAACATCAGAAATGACATTTAAGGACTAATATTTGTAAAAACTTAATTTTAGGATATTTTAAGACCTTAAGGACCTTGCAGACAGTCTGTTGTGCCTTCTTTCATAAATAAGCAGCTGCACCAACCAGAATGCTCCTCAATTGTCATCGTTAGAGGCAAAATTGATCCAAAATCTACCATCACCGAGCGAGTCATCTCATCTCTCTGTAATTCTTTTATAACCGACCCCTAAATGACACAAAAGCCGCAATTTTGACTGTTAAAGTACTTCTCACAACCATTTATGCCTCGTCATTTAAATTTTCCAAAATCAAAACAAATACATTTACATTTAAAAAAGTAAACTTATTTTGCTTTCTTGTGAAGAGAAATCCCTAAAAATCCTCTAACGTGACCTCGCCCCAAAAAGGGACCCGGTCCCCGCGGCCCCGCCTGATCCCAAGCCGCTGGGAAAACGTCCACGCGGTCCAAGCGGATCCGCACTCACGAGCCCCTGCAGGATGCGGATGGTCTTGACGGCGTGCGCCCATTTCCGGTGCAGGCTCAGGACCGTCTTCATCCCTGCCCCGGTCCTCGCCCCCCCGTCCCTAAACTCTGCTGCTGCTGCTGCTGCTGCTGCTGCTGCTGCCGCTGCTGCCGCTCTCCCTCCGGTCCGGGGCTCCTCTAGCGGCGGCGGCACTCTGGCAGAGCGGGATAAGCCACAGTCTCCTCCATGTCGGCGGCGCAGGACCCCGCCGCCAGCTCGCCCTGCATCCGTCTGCTCGCCTGCCGTTGACGTAAGAGGGATTCTGCTGGCCTACATTCAGCGCAAATCCCACCAACCCCAGCCTGCGTAAACACAGGGACGCGCTAACTCCCGCGCAGGCGTGTCGCTCAGGGGAGCGCCCAGAACGCAGCGCAACATTTGAATCATCCAAAAATAGAAAAAAAATAATAATAATAATAATGAAGGTAAAGTTCGGGGATGAGCACACTTATGATGCAAAGCACAAACTATTACTACACACGGCAGAAGGAAAGACCCGCTTTCATTTTCAAGTTTGTAGATTGGGAACATGTGTAAAACCTCAGACGGCAACACAGCGTGCAGTGGTGTTTTTTTCTCTCTTTTTTTTTTTTACAAATTGTTTCCCCTTCCCAAGTTAGATTCCCCCCCGTTTCATTTTAATTATTCCGGTAACCAAAGTGGAGGGTTAAATCCCAGTGCCTCTGACATCTCAGGCCCAGGCTTAGCGAAACGAGGCCATGAGTTGGGCTGGCAGCATCAGACCTATCATAACCCAATTTTTGGACCTCTGGCCTGCGGGGGGTTTAAAGAGACGGGCAGTGACCACAGCCTGATGTGCGTTCCCTGGGAATTACCAGCAGGTGATGAAACAGCAATGATCTGATCTAAAGTACATCTGTAAAATCTACAATGACATCCATTTTCTGACAGGTCTCTTTTCATTCCATTTTATGAGGATTTTGATTTTTATTCCCCATTTTTTTCCTGGCAGCAATTTACCGACCTCCTAGTTAACCTCTAGGCTTACTGTACATTTTTCAGTGACTTGTGTTTGCAAAAAAAAAATTTATAAAATAAAATAGTAATCAAACTTAAGTTTATTGTTCATTACCAAATCTTTACTGTTCATTGTTCATCTTTGGGCTCATTTTTGTGGTTTGTTAGGTTTATTTTATTGTTAACTTCTTAGGTTTATTGCACATGGTAAATTGATCCATTTTCTAATTTAGTGTTTTATGTACATTGACAACTTCAGTTTTTTGTTTAATTTAAGGCTTTTACCATTTTTGTTACTTTCAGATTTATATTCATTGTTTATCAAAGGGTTTATTGTAAATTCCATATTTTATTGTTAGGTTTATTTTATATTTTCACATTGTTTTCATTCTCTTGTTAACTTCAAAGTTTGACATTTCTTTTTTATTCTATTGCCTTATTATTTTTGCCTATTTTTGATGTGAGCAGCTATAACACTAAAATTATGAATAAAGTTTCCATCCATCTATTCACCCCAGCTCACACACACAAGTTCATGCAACAATATCAATACTGTACTTAACTGTACTAAACTTATTGACCATTTTCAGCTTTATCTACAGGCTTGACACACACACACACACACACACACACACACACACACACACACACACACACACACACACACACACACACACACACACACACACACACACACACACACACACACACACACACACACACACACACACACACGAATCCAATAGGGAAAAAAAACAGGATGTCACATTGGGATTAACCCTCTACGGTAAGATTTGCTCGTGTAATCCACAAAACAATCTTGTTGTGAAATGGGTTCTTTACCACCACGCTGTAGCATAAATGGGATCTTTTTTTTTTTTTTTTTTTTAATGTCCATACCATGTTTAATAGACAGAGCTGTTGCAGAAGATTAGACATAAGCCGCAGCTACAAAGCTTGCAGGAAATACTCGATAAGATTAAATTCAACGCAGAACCAAAGTTGACACCGTTGAGGCTGAAACTGGGTTTCGGTACAAGTCCAAGCTCCAGTTTGCACGTTTTTTTCTGCCATTGTTGAATTAAGAAATTGTGAAACTTTAAAATAAAGTTATAAAAGTATGGTGGTATTGGCCTTTGTACACTTATGGATGCGGCATGGAGCCAACATGACCAACATAGGGAAACTACTCCCCCCATAGCTCAATTAGGAATGGATCAATACTAATTATGTAACCAGATATAGTGCTTCTAAGCTGCGTCTGTATATTTTATATTTAATTTACTTGTTTAGTCTTTGTTTTGGAAAACGAAAAAAATAACAGACTAAATTCTGATAAAGAGAAAAAGATGGATTAAATGTCATTATATTCTTATCACCCCAAACTATTGATCTGAAACTGGATCGCAATACTCTCTATTGGCCGGTACTTTAAAAGTTTAGGATTCCGAATCAGAACCGGAAGTCAAAATATGACATTGGTGCATCACTGGTCTTTAATAAGTAAAAGGGGATTCCACTGCGAGGAATGTAGTCCATGATTGTCATAGAAAATAATTGTGGTTAACTATTTGTTTATATTGTCCATGTCATGCCACTACACTGAAAAAAGATAATCATTATAATGATATCAATGTTTCTTAGGTGTTCCAAATTAGACATTGAGAAATTAAGATGAACATTTGAGTTAAGAAAAAAAACAAAACATAGGTTTAACAAATAAAAGCTTTTTTTTTTAGGTTGATACAATGACTCCAAACCAATTAATTTGGTTTCAGTGTATTATAGTATAACCTTATAATAATGCACTGCAGAAGCGCTTGCTATTTGTACTGGAATTGGAAACACTGTAACACACCTGATTCACATTCCATTTATTCATTTATTAATAACGACATTTCCTCAAAATTTCCCTCAAAAAAAAAAAAAAAATACATACATAGAAAAAGCCCTCTCGCATCGTTAACATTATTCCACCAAAACATAAATTCACTGTTGCCATAATGAAAGGCCTATACAGTATGTTAAGTGGCATATATCAACCTTCCCATCCATTCTTAAGTCAAATGTAAACAATATCAATGCGGCTCCTTTTTGTCCCCAACAGCCGGTCACAGCATGGGACTTTTGAGCCGCCAGCCCCTCTCTGTGTTTACCCAAATCCCTCCAAGTAGCAGCCAGGGAAACGCCCCCGGTTAAAGCTACTGTACACGGGTTGATCAGATTGTCTTACTCTGCGATGTGATGCGGATGGCATGCGGCGAGTCTCCCTGGTTCAAGGCCGAAACGTGACGCTCTTACGTAACCGGTGCCACACAAACAAAGTTCCCCCGATGAGATTGAGAGTTGAGGCACTGGGTCATCGTCACGAGAATGTGGCTCAGGAAAACATGCGGAACAACGCTGCATTCCAGGCATTAAACGTACCGCTTGACAAAATGTGGTTGCGGAGTCGAGCAATTAAAGAAGTTCCTTGGTTTGAAGCTCTTCCGGGTAGAGAAATTCCAAAGTCCTGTGGAATTCATAAAACTAAATGGTTGACTTCGTAATAGCACCAGTTCTACAATACAAATAGGAATCATATTATTAAGCCACTATAAATACCTGCTGAAGGTTTTTTTTTTTTTAAGTTAAAAAGCTAGATTTTAGCCTAATTTATTATTATATATATTTTTTTTTAAGATGCACTGACTTATTTTGGACAGTCCCTCACCCAATGCAGAGAATCTTAATCTCTGACATTCAGAGGAAGAGGAAGAGCTGAAAACCAGCAGCGGCGCGCCCTCTCCTGGCCACTGAGGCTCATTGCACCACCACACGCACGACGTCCGGTTGCACGGCGCCGCAAACAAATCATTTATAGAACACGCACACACACACGCGCACGCACGCACGCATGCACGCACGCACTATTGGTGTTCACGCAACACGGGATTTTAGGGGATAAAATAAACCCGAAGTCGCAGGACTGTGCGATCAGGGCTGCGACGGCGAAACGTTAACTTTGAGGCCTTGTGCGCGCGTATAGTGGGCTATTAACGTAAATAACGTCCCGTCCGCGGGCCCAGGGGCGTGTGGTGTTGATACGACCGACGCATCAAAAACGTAAACGGTTCATTCAATCGGTCCGGGTTGGCAACCTGCAGTAAACACCGCTTTTTTTTTTTTTTGTCCATCTCTAAACGGGGCATCGTCGGCGGCGGTGCCCAGCAGGTGTCTGGGCAGGATGCAACAGGCTCGGGTCGTAGTTCGCTGCTTTTCGTATTTGTTTTTTTTTATATGTCTTTTACACGGCACTTCGGAAGCGCCGCGCCGCGAGGGACCGGAGGGACGTTTGCAGAGGGACCGGGGGGACGTTTGCAGAGGGACCGGGGGGACGTTTGGAGGGATCAGTAACGCGCACACGACGCAGCCTTACTCACATGCAGACACTGGCCCGGGTCCCGGCTCGGAGGGAGTAGCAGCGGTCCTCCTCTCACTGGCATCTGTACTTTGAACCGGACTCCGGGGAGGAGGAGGAGGAGGAGGGGGGGGGGGAATCCCTTTGAAAGTATTTTTAAATAGAGCCCGGAAACATTCGAATAAAAACCTTCGCCGTTTTTATATATGTTTTAATTATGGTCTAGCGGTCGCCATCGTAACTTGAAGTAAAGTGGGATTAATAACTACACCGCTGGAGCGACGTACGAGGCGCGTCGCCGGGGTTTGGACCGTACCAAACCCAACGTAGGGGTGCTGTCGTTTTGTGTCTCCGAAGAACTACCCCCCTACACCGGGACGCGGTTATAAAAAAAACAACAGCTGGGTAATAAAGGTGCGTGATTTAAGTGTCACCACTTGTTTTACAAGGATTGAAAACAACACGGTCGTTTATTTCGCCCAGAAGCCCGCGGACTCGCCCCGTGTTGTCGCCGAGATGGGTCCCTCCCGTGATAGTATTGATTTTTAAGAAGCCCGCACAGTCCCACGCGTTCAAAGTAGAAGAAACCTCCAAAAACGTCATGATTGCATTATTAGAACTACTTTAACTTAACCAGGGGTTGTTTTGAGTGTCCGTATGTGTGCGTCATATGCATTACGTGACAGTCACTCAAACATGTGAGTATAAATTATTTAAGAAGTGAAGTAGGTATTGGCTTCTTTAAATGCTCTTTTATTTATAATCATCATCATCATCATCTATTTATGTTAAACGGTTTGAGTTGCATGTTCAAAAGTTCTATACTTTTAAGGGTTGTTATTATTAAGTAAACACTGATAAAACTCCATACAAGTGCTATAATAGTTGGAACTTCAATGTTTTCCCCCCACTTCATCGGCTCTTTTTTACTTTTTAAACAAGTCACACACGCGCACACGCACACACACACACACACACACACACACACACACACACACACACACACACACACACATCCGAAACTGTATTCATAAAAAAAATTATATATTTTTTGTTTTCGAAATGTATGTTTTGTAAAACTCAAACATCTTTCTACAGTTCTACACTATACAAGATAATATAATACATGCTATCAAAATAATAGTCCGAGCTGGTGAACAGATTCTATTTCCCCCATTAAAACGCTTCACATTAAATCATTAAGTCAGAGCATCACATTCCAGAACATGTGAAACAGATACGGGCCCATTCTAATGCAAAGCAGCCCCACTAGCCTAAATAACCTGTGAGCAAGAGGTCCAAACAATGAAGCTGCCAGCACATCACATGTACGTCTGCTTAATCAGAGCTGCCGTGGGGAGGGGGCAACACCGCCGGCCAATGGGGAGAGGCACAGATAATAAAATGAGCAACAAAGCCATGGATATGGGAATTCTTGGGGGCCAGACATAAATGAATGAATGCTAGACAGTAAACACACACACACACACACACACACACACACACACACACACACACACACACACACACACTGACTTAAGGTGCCCAAAGAGTACACAGCGTTCAACATCCTGACGGCCCTGGGGTTTTCGCTCTACACAATCCTCCTTAAATGTAGCGCTGTTCAAACTCCACCACGTGTTCCAGACGGGGGTGTTCACACTGGGCAAGCCCACACTCGGCGGGCGCGAGGCTTGGGTATTCTCCCACGCGACTTTGCCAAAAGTAAACAAACAAAAAATAAATAAAACAATGGAGCAAAATAATGAACAAATGTTTGCCGTTTCTTGCTGTTGAGATCTGTTAAAGCGTGTAAACACCAGGAGGGCCCCCGATCTGGATCACATTTCCGGGCACACATTGCGACACAGCGCCGACCAGCTTAGCGGTGTCCTCCACCCTGTCTTCCAGAGGTCGCTTGTTGGTAACCAAATCCCTGCGATCCGGAAATCTTCTACCGTGATACCTTTCCCAAAGAACACCGAACCGAGGCAACTTAATGATTTCAGACCAGTCGCGCTCACATCACCGGCGACGGAAAAACGGCAGCCGCATCTTTTACTGGAAAGCTTGCTACGCCATTTCAATTAGCCCCGCCAGCTCGTCTTCTGGATCTTGGACTTCTTGACTCACAGAGTGCAACTGGCGGTTTCTCAAGACTCTAGAGCTACGTCCACAGGCTCGCCGCAAGGGGGCGTCTTTTCGCCCCTACTCCTTATTATCTACACTGAGGGACGCCAGGGCACTCAGGAAGGAGAATTTCCTGGCAACGCCACGTGCCTGTCCCTTCACCGAGGTTCACAATCAGAGCACGGGAAACGCTACTATTTTATTTCTTGGCGCGACAACTCCTTGGACTTGAACACATCTAAAACCAAGGAACTAGGAGGATTGTTGGTTTTTAGAAGTAACAGAGACGCAGCCAAAGAGTGCATCGCACATAACGGCGGCGCAGAAATGGTTCAATCGTACAAACATTTGGGTACTGTTTTCCACGATCACCTTCGATTTGATGTGAACGCGGAGGCTGTCCTGAAGCGGCGGCAACAGAGAATTCACCCTCTCCGCAAACCAAACGTCTGTTTCTTTTCTGTCAGTGCTTTTTTTTTTTTATCCATCTTTTATTTAGAGTGTCCTGAGTTTTCCCCCTTTTATCTGTTGCCTTCGCGGCCTCACAGCAACCGACAGAAATAGCCGGAACGGCATTGTTCAAATCTGTTCCAAGATCACCGGAGTGAAACAAAGAGGTCTGAGCTATTTTGGCGGCAAACAAATCCTGCAGAAAACAGCAAGTATTTTGGCTTCATGTTCCATGTTCTTCATGGACACGGTCTTGAAAGTGAATTTTCTCTCTTGCCATCTGGGCGTCGTTATGTTTCTCCCGTTCATTAAACTAACCGCTTTTCTAAAATTCCCTCTGCAATGCGACGACTAAATGCTTTGTTGGTGAATGTTTTATCTGACCTTTTTTATTGTGTTTATCAAGTTGGTTTTGCTTGTACTGTATGTCACTTAGTTTTTTTTGTACAACAAGCTACTCCAAACTAATTGCCCCTAGTGGGATGCATAAAGTTGTTTGCATTGTGTTGTATTGTATTGTATTATATTGTGTTGTGTGATATTGTGTGGTATTGTATTGTATTATATTG
Source organism: Zeus faber (assembly GCF_960531495.2). Lineage (NCBI taxonomy): Eukaryota > Metazoa > Chordata > Actinopteri > Zeiformes > Zeidae > Zeus > Zeus faber. The sequence goes on along the minus strand of NC_137204.1, from coordinate 24,490,722 downwards.
TGTTGTGTGGTACTGTATTGTTGTTATCCTGTGTCTGCTCATTTGTTTTGTGCCGACAAAAGAAAAAAAAGGACATTACGTCGAATCTGGAGGAGGAGTGGGTGTGAAGTGCATGGATTAATTCTGTCGAGTTGGAGGTCAATAATTATACATTTTTCTTATTATAAATGAAGTCCTAAGTAGTGAAGTGCAAGCAAAATACTTCATATTCCTTCATTTTAATATACATTACATGCATTCCACACAATACTCCTCCTCGCTCTCATCGCCTCGTTCGCTGCTGCTTTTTCTCTCCAGAGCTCCTGATGCCGTTTCAAAAAGGAAGAGATCATTGTCGACCTTTTCATCGTTACCTACATTTAAGAAGCGTATCGGAAGCCCGTGACAAACATACCATCATAATAGCGGAGTAGCTGCGCGAGGAGAGCCGGCGAAGACACAGGTAGTGGGCCTCCCTGGTCCAACAGAACCGGTCCCAGGAGCGACTGGACTTGAGTAGCTCGGTGCTGGTCTGCTCGGTGGTGCCAGGCTGGTCCCTGCAGACGGAAAGGGCAGGTTTTCAATTTAAAGAAATGATCATCAAGAAATAACGTTGGCCGGCGAAAAAAACCCGGAAAAAACAAAGGGACAAAACAGTGCAAGTCAAGAAAGGAATGAGAAGTACGATTAATTGTAAATAACAAATGTGCACATCCATCAACAAAAGCTAACATAGAGTTAAACAATTAGACTTAATGTAATTGTAATTTAATCCATAGTTTTACTGTATATTCCATGTTTTTCTATTTGTTTTTCTTATTATGTTATTATTATTGCCCATTTTTTTGATACAATCTGCTGTGACAGAAATAAAATACATAATAGATGAAACTATCCATCTAAAATAATAATAATAACAATAATAATAATGCAGGCTTGACATACAAAAAGGTCAAATGTATAACACCAAATACTGCCTCAATGCACAATTACAGATGGACACAAGGAAAACAAATGACAAAGATATAGTCTGTTAAATATGAATATAATATAAAAACATATCAGTTATATATAAAATACAACAAACAAAAAGTGGTGATTCGGAGGCAGTTTCACATCTTGGTTCTCAAATATTAACATCATGATGACAGGTCATCACCATGGAAACATGTGATTAAAGTGACTAAAACAATTCTGACCAACACTGTACTTTGCGTCTTCAACCTTTAACCTGAGAATAATGGAGCAAAGGCAAACACAGTGAGCACTCTAACCAAAGTGTGGAGGTGGAGGCTTCCTGTCCTCCACCCTCCACCTGGAAGTGATGACTCGCGGTGACTCAGTTGCTCAGGTTGTAGAAAGGCGGTGTGTGTGTGTGTGTGTGTGTGTGTGTGTGTGTGTGTGTGTGTGTGTGGATGACTTTTTATTCCTTAAGTACTCCAAGTTTCATTTGATTTTGTCCTTTCCATTTAAATGTGTCTGATTTGTTTTTGTTTTCAACTCTCATCTCACTGTGTTTTTACTTTGTTCTGTAATTTACTCAAGTTTTGTTTTATTTAGTTTTTACACTGATTCAGTTTCATCTTTTCTCCAACTGTGTTTCTCTTGGGTTTGTTTTGATGATTTTTGTAAACAAATATTTAGTATAAATATTTTTAATATAAATTAAAAATTCTAAATTAATTTATGAAATTGAATTAAATGTTGAAAGAAAATGGTGTCTCTTTTCATCACGGATGACAATGAGGAGGAGTACAGAGCCCTGGTGGAGAGGTTTTTTTTATTTTTTAGGGTGGTGTGACGGCAATCACGCCTCCAGCTCAACATCAGAAAGACCAAGGAGCTGATGGTGGACTACCAGCGGAGCTAGAAGAGGCCACCAACTCCCCATCCCCCACCCCCAGGAGGTGGAGGACACCTACGAGTTCCTTGGAGTACACATGAACAATAAATAGCGGGGCCCTCTACAGGAAGTGCCAGAGCTAGCCGCTCCCTCTGAGGAGGCTCCGGTCCTTCAACGTGCGCAACAGGCTTCCGTAGAAGGAGGAAGCAGGACGCCGCAGCCCGGCGAACCCCTCCCATCCCCTCCACGACGAGCTCGGGAAGGTGAGGAGCACGACTCATCCCTCCTCGGCACGCCGCAAAGAGCTTTGGACAGTCCTTTGCGCCAGGAGACGTCAGGCTCCACAACCAAGGCTTGGCCCGCACATAAGAACCTCCAGACCTGCACTGGCTGTTATTTACATGTGACTTTTAACTGCATGGACTCATGCTTCATATATTCAGTCATATCCATATATGTACATTTATAGTGATCATATTTAATGGTAGACTGCTATTGATGATCAGGGACTATTTGACAGACTGTAAATTAATTGATGACCGTATATGTTCACTCATTCAGTATTTCAGGGATCAGGCGCAGAAATCTAGTGCCGGCGGCTCAGTGGTTTATCTTTATTTTTTTTCTTATTTATATTTGTATACTAACCGTCTTGGTTTGGTTCTGGAAACCAGACCAACTCGTCCTATAACCTGCACCTCTCCTGTTTATCATCCTCGTTGCTGTCGCCGCTATCACACCTGAGTTTCCCCCCGGGCCATTCACAAAAGGTATATATTATCTTCTGTACGCCCACGGCTGCTCGTAAAGCTGGTCACCGTTTGTCTTAAAATGGGACGATGTAAATAAAGATTCGAGAAGAAGAAGAAGAATCATTCACTCACAAATTTGCATCGAGTTTTTGGCGAAGTACAGTTTTAAAAGGCACAGGAGGACAGTGTAGAATTGACACTGTTGTAAATTGTGAAAGGTTTCTCCTCTACGTCAACAACTCAAGGAGCTCTCCAATTTAAGAGTCTCCCCCCCAACCTAAAAACGTTTGAGAGATCTACTCAAGCCAACTTTAGGAGAGACCTATTTGGAGCTGCGCGGTGTGAATAATTCAGGTTGGTATTTAATGTCGGACGGGGTCTCGCTGCAGCGTCCTGCAGCGTGAAAAACCCCATCGCGTCGAAGGCCACGCCGGAGAAATGAGAATTATTTAGAGGATTGGACTTACATGAGGCCACGCCGTACGGGGTAGTGGCACTTATCTGAATTTGTATTTAGGGGGAATCTTTTCTGGGGAGCAAAAGCAAGAAGAATCGATGAAAAGAGGGCGGATGCTGCGCGTAAATATGTTTTCCGACACAACTACAACTTCTATTCTCTCCAAAATCTCCAGGCAGCAAGTTTTATATTTCCACATTTTCCATATATTTCCATTTTTTTTTATATCTTTCCATCCATTGCTTCATTATTATAATTGACAGTTTTTGTTGATGTAAGCTCTTGCTAACACTGCAAATTTCCTTCATGGATGAATAATAGTATCCATCTATCCATATCAGTTTTTAACCTCAAAATAAATAAATAATAAAATAAAAAATGTTTTTGGAGTTTCTGGCCATTTTTCACCATGTTTATTGTTATTCACTGCACTGTGCAAGCTCGCAAGGTGAAACAAACTAGAGTACAACCCTATTAAATGTGTAACAGCGGCGGTAGAAATAAAACTTTCATGCATAACTCAGGCTTGGCAGGCGGGAATGAAGTGACAGCACAGGTTAGTGGGCGAGGAGAACAAACCTCCTCGGCTCTGAATGTGGAGCAGGGGAACCACTGCACACCGGGCCAACACAAATTAAGGAAATGCATTCCAAAACCTTCAGAAAACAAAACATATACATACAAAAAAAAAAAAAAAGGTAGGTTTTTGTCTATTTAAAATAAATTGTATAATCATCTCCCCGGATAAGGAAAAAGCTTACTAAATCAAACCAGTATTTAAGCAAGTTTCCAACTTTTGTTGTTGTCTTGGCCAGTTGTCCCTTGCAAAATAGATAATGCATCTCAAAAGGGACCACTACCGTACACAGTTTTAAATAGGGGTAAAAAATAAAATAACTTTTTTTTTTTTTTTTAACACATGTGAATAGAGGAAGCCTGAAGCTGAGCTGATGATGAGTTCAAGCGGTAATCCGCCACATAAATTTGTAAGTGATATCTCATATTTCTGTTTTAGCAGGCACTTTATGAGAAACATCCATTTAATGTGTTTGCACTATCAATGCACTCCTCTATATGCCGTTCCCATTGTGGGTGGCAGGGTCCACCACGCCTTTCTTGGTCAGGAAGCAAAGATCGGCATGTGCAGGGAGTGGATAAGATAAAGCAGCGTCGTGAGTAAACTGTACATATGGACTCAGAAGATGTGAATATTTAGCCAAAAATATCCCCCCAACCTCAAGTGACCGAGATTGATTTATTCATATATACACATACACACACACACACACACACACACACACACACACACACACACACACACACACACACACACACACACACACACACACACACACACACACACACACACACACACACACACATATATATATAAATTTTAATCAACTGATTTTTATTCTGTAACTTGTCGTGTAACCAATCTTATGGATTAGACAGAATGTGACTAGGCCCCAAAACTCACAAATAAAAATCAGTTACATGAATGCAGATTTGACAAAGGCCAGAGGAGGTTAAAACATTCCAGGATATTTAAAAACCTGGGGCGTGCATCTTATCAACTTTCCTGACTTTTCTGCCACTGCACAACACCCCAAAAATAATGAAGCTCCATGTTTAAAAAGAATAGCTTCAGCATTAACTAGTATCCAAACAGCAAGGACGCCGTGAAAACGCTCACGAATGTTGACAAAATTGTCAAAGATCGCCTAAAGGTTGCTGCTCTGCGCTGGATTTACTCCCAAAAGTCACGCTCCATGTGAAAAGGGGGGCACGGAAGTGACGATTCGTGATGATTTCACAAATTAAAACAACAACCCCTTGCACTTAATGCGACGATTCATTTACCCAAAAAGTCTCGATAGATTATGGAATACAGGCCAAATGTTTTAAAGAATTAAGCCAAAGCCAAATTGTCCAACCGAGCTACGAATAAAGTGTGGCCTCGGCTGCGGGGGAGGAACCTCCTTGTGCGGACTATTAAACGGCAGATACAATAATCCATCAGGGTATATCAGTGCAAAACGGGGCTCGTAGGGATTCTACCTCCAATAAAACCATAATCTGCGGTTGCACTTTAAGTGCAGAGTCTCTGACCCAGTAACTGGCAACATGTCGGAACATGTGGTGTGCCCCGAGCCAAACGTCACGGCCGGGGCTCAGAGAGAAGGTTTTGATGCGTTCAACTGGAGGAACGTTATCTCCTGGGTTTAACCATTATTTTTATTCTTTTCAGTTTTAATCTATTTTTTTTTTCCTTCTATTTCTTATTTTTCCATTGTCTTTTATTATCTATTTTATTCCTGTAAGTCTTTTCATTCACAGTGTAAAACACCTTGAGATATAGATAGATAGACAGATAGACAGACAGACAGACAGACATATATAAAATAACCTTTGTGTTGGAAATGAGCAACATAAATAAAGCTGCCACGGTTTACAGAGGCTTCCTACTGATCCATTTAGTGTATGGAAACCAAGGCAAACCAGTTGGATTTTTAAACACGGAGTATAGAATAACTGATGTTAAACTGCTTAGGAAAACCATTACGACCCGCATAGAAAATAAATCTATTACTATGATGAAAAATGTTGTTGAACTAGTGACTGGATAATCTGTCCATGTTGTTTAAATCCTTTGAATGCTCACAAATTAATGTCGTACCTGTAGTAGCCGCGCACATGACTTTATCATTTGTTGCCGTAGCAACTTAACATTTCAATATGGACAGCACCAATACGATTTAAATATAGTTATCTGCAATAATAACTATTAGAAGGCTGTTGATTTCTTTCTTATAATGTACATATACAGATTACAATTTATCCTGTGCATAGTATCACTTCTGGTATATTTTTATTTATTTGACGATTTACATTTAGTATTTTTTGGGGGCTTTTTTTTTTTCACTTTTTATTCTATTATTGTTTTTCATTCAACATTTTTTTCAGACTGTTACGTTTTTATATGCTAATCATCTGGCGTGGAACTCATCAAACCTCACCAGAGCAAATGTCTAATATACTGTATACTGTAAATGTACCTGGAGGAACAAAGTGATTCTGATTCCAATTCTCTGTTCGGTTGAAAAATGCACATGGAGCATATCAGGACAGACGCATACACACACATACACACTTAAGACACAGACACACACACACACTCAGTCTCACTCACCCTGGAGGTCTCCAAAGTTTCCTCCCGGGAGGTAAGAGCTCTCGTTTGTTCAGGGGAACCACACCGATGGCTGCCTGCATGATGGTGATGAACTTCTTGAACTTCATCCTCTTTCAAAGCGCCAGAAGCTATTTTCCCTCCAACAGTAGCAGCATCATCATCATCCTCCTCCTTAATCTCTGCATCTACGCCTAACCTGCAGCTCCGGCATCGCTCGCTTCCCGACTTATCATCATCCCGAGATCCAGCATGAGAAAACGCTCCGACGGCTCTCTCTCTCTCTCTCTCTCTCTCCCTCTCTCTCCCTCTCTCCCTCTCCCTCTCCCTCTCTCTCTCTCTCTCTCTCCCTCTCCCTCTCCCTCTCCAATCCCTGTAAGCGGTGTTGCCGCCGCCGCGTTGTGCTGTGGCTTCAACTGGTCCCTACGGATATTGTCCTTTTGGCTTCCCCCGCCAACGGAGGGAGGAACGGAGAGCCCGAGCGCCACAGCCACAGCCACAGCCACAGCCACTACCCGGTGGTGGGCAGGTCCGGAGGGGATGACGGCGCGTCACTCTCTTACATAATTCTGGAGATTCTTTGGACATTACACTAATGAAAACGCTGCTCCTGCCGCCACGGGGGATAATTGTGGCACTAAGCCCTGACAGATCATGTATGCTCTCAGCCCCCTCCTCCCCGTAATCCATCCGTCCAGGCTTAGTCTTCTCACCATTAACACCCAGAGAGACCCGTCCTCATCAACCCCATCCCACCCACTCGCCCCTCCTCCTTCAAAGAAACCCCACACTTTTCGAGCACAGCCAGCCCACCAAGTGACTACCCTGCTCTGATCACACCCACGCACGCACACAACAACAGCAGCAACCCCCCGTTGCACAAGATTTAAGGTCTGTATCTTGTCATTTCGAGTCCCCACCCGACGGCACGCTGTCGTGTCCCGTGAGAAGTCAAATAATCTCGGCGGTCCCCTGACGAGCCGCCAGCCAATGCAAGCGGTGGAGGGGGAGGAATTATATTCTTGCAGCTTGGATGTCTGGATTACGGCTCCGGGCGGTTTGTGCCATGAGAGCTGGAGATGCCGCTGCCAGAGGACCGGGGAGGGGAGGGGGTGGGGACGGAAATCCCTTAGGACTCCAAAAAGGCCCAAAATATAATTTAAAAAAAACCAAGCGCAGCACGCGATCACTCGGCACAGAAACGGTAGATTCTATTTTTGAAAATGTTGGGTAACGACAGCACGGAAGAAGAAAGGAAGGGAGAGGACGATGTCATCCCCGGCCAAAAATGGGACGCGGAGGGCCGAAGTCGCATCCGTGCCGCGGTGAACTAAGCGGGGAGACCAGATCACCGTGACCCGCCAAAATGTTCAATCAGCAGTGTGAAAGTTTCAGTCATAATCCAGTCGGGTCGTAATCCAACTCCGCGAACTAATCTCAAAACGTGACCAACACTGATCCATCCGGGAACGGGGCGGAGGCCCGTGAGTCTGGGCGTCTGGGACACCCACGGGGGGCAGGGAAGATTCCCAGCACACTTCAAAATACACACATGGGGAAAAAAAACTAAAACTGGTCTGAAAACACATTTAAAGTTATCAGAATCGGGTTTATTTGTCGGGTACCCTTAGTGGGATACTAAGAATTTGTTTGGTGAGGTTTGGTGCGTTACAACTACCGACCAAAGTCTGAAAAAATGGAGGATAAAAATCTTAAATTAAATTATCAAAAATATACAAATATACAAAAATACAAAAACAAAAGTCAGATATTTACAGTAAATATATACAAATGTACAAAATGTGATACTATGCACGGGATAAATTGTTATGGGTAAATAAAGTATAAATTAGAGAGGGGCATGATTAGTCGACTAATCGATTAGTCGACTCAGGCAGCGACGTCGACTTCTGAGAAAGTATTCATAATTAATAAGCGAACGCATCATGAGAAACTCCACCCGGACGCAAAATAAGTGAAGCGCACAGAACAACCTGCTTGTATGAGGGAATGCTGGCGACGAGAAGGAGCCAAGAGTGGCGATATTTTACGCAATTTGTAGTAGAACGCAAGTCGTGTGGGATGAAGCCGTCTTACCACGGCTCTACTTCTGTGATCAGGAGTCACTTGCAATTTCCGTTATGTCATCTCTGGTGAGACCTGTTTTTGTTTGGTCACTGTGGCACTTGGTATAGTTGGAAAAATAAAATAATAATTCTATATAGCACCTGCTGTAGTTATATTATTTATATACTGGTAACTGTTTTTACATGTGGTTAATGGTATACTGTGTGTTGGGGGGTGGTGATGACGTCACGGCTAGTCGATTACTCGACTGAAATTCTTCTTAGTCGTCGACCACTGAAATACACGAAAATTATAAATTTATTAATAAAAGTATAAAATAAATAAAATATAAATTTGAATTATTACTATATGCTAACTACCTTGCTTACTTAATTATTACTATGTGCAAACTAACTAGCTTATGCATATTAGAGCCTTGAAAAAAAAAAAACAGGCCTAATTACATTTTTGTTTTAATAAAAGTTCCATTTCCAAATAGGGCTACTATGAATCGACTGCTGTACTTATAAATATACTTGTGTAAAAAAAAAAAAAAACAACCTTACTCTGTCTCGACGTTGTTCAGCCTGTATTATGCTTCTGCGAAGGTAAACACCTCCGCGGAGCTACAGAGAAGGGGGTTACGGGTAAGAGTAGGTCACGGAGGGGGCCCACGCCCACACCTCCCAAATCTCAGCAGCGCGTCCAACCAGCCGATTGGCTGAACTGCCCAACCTCCCGTCAGCAGGCAGGTTTCGACGCAGGAAAAAGAAAACGTAGGCGACAGGAGCGCTCGCTTGCTGATGAGGAAAACTGATCTCTATCTGCGCGTCCATATTTTTAAGTTCCAAAGCTCACTGTGGTTTACTGAAGGGGGCACCACCACATTGAATCCCTTTTTTTTTTTTTTTAAGTTATACGTGTATAAGCAAAGAAAATGTAATTGCCGGGATAGGCTAACATTCCCTAATTCCGTGGTGAACGTCCGTCTACTTTAATTGAGGGTTTCTTTTGGCTCATACCCTGATATTTACCTGATATTTACACAACGGGTTATAGTCATTGCTTTGGCACACACAGCCGTAGTAACAACCTGTATTGTAAAAAAAAGCGCAATGAATTACAAACATTGTGATATCGGACGACGACTATTGAAAAAAAGTAAGAATACTGCTTAAACTAAATTATGACACCAAAAGAGATCATCTTTCCCCTTTCTCTTTAAAGGGGACCTATTATGCTCCAAGTTAATTTAGGTGTTCGAGGTCCCCAAAACATGTTGTTTTTACTGAAAGTACAACTCAGATTCTGCATTCTAACCATTCTAACATGCCTCTAACACAACCCGTTCCAGGCCGGTCTGTTTAGTGGCTGGAGCCACCTTCCTGAGGCCCCTGGTTCTTCGAGACAATTAGGTTTGAGCTTTATCCCGGGTTCCGTTGTATTCAGTCCGTAAAACTTACACCGATTTCATCTTATCAGTCCAACAAAACCTGTTTCTGAACGATTTGGGGCGAGAAATGAGCAATGCGGTTGCTGAATCTTCACTCATATTAGATCTACAAGGCCTCATATAAAAGTTCACTCCGGGATTTTTTTGTTTTGAATGTGAATGTCTGAAAATAAAATAAATACATCTTCAATAACGATGGACTATTTCTATGGAGTTATTCCATAACTAGTCCCTTCCAAGTATCTCAACGCCTTCAACACTCTGAAATCCCGATCCTTTTTGCGTCATCGTTTTAGTTTCTATCCTGGTTTATTGGCGTTCATTCATGATGAACTAAAGTTTAAAAGGAATATGCCAATGAGTCAATACACACACACACACACACACACACACACACACACACACACACACACACACACACTTCAGTTAATCATGAATGAAGGCCTGGATCACATCCTTTAACATATTGATCACCTTGGTCAGTTTCTCTGTCAATTATAAACCAGGATAGAAAACTAAAACCATGACGCAAGAGAGAGAGAGAGATACTGTCTAGAATACTATAGTAATAATATTACACGGGGAGTAATCAAATCCTTATATATAATCCAAACAGTGTGTCAGACAGTATAGAGATCACAACCATGACATCACTGTCGTACCAACAATTCCATCAAGATGGCCATTTATCGAATAATAATCATTTGAGACAACGGATTAACGGTATTTCTTGCCGCTCCTAAAAACTTCCTTCGGGATTCGATCGGCTTGCAGGAAAGGTTTCCCGACAGCACATGAGCGGTGGTATCCCCAGAGGCCGACAAGCTCCTCGCGGCAACCTGTAAAGTGGAGTGATGCGTACGGACACATCATCGCGTGGAGGGTCTTTTATAAACAAACCCTCATGGAACGCCTCCCGTCCAATCAGACGGCCTGAGCGGGACTGGGCTCAGGGCCACACTTAATGCCTTTACATAAGCAGCGGTTTGTACCTCTGTGCCCCCCCCCCCATCACTTCCCACATGTAGTAGTATCGTAGTAGTGTATTACTACCACGCCCCCCCACCCCCGGGACGTTACGCAATGCCCATATGCAGGGCATGTTCAGACTGAGGGACACACGGCACCGCTACCAAATACCGTATGTGTGCGTGTTGACGTTTTGGGGTGTTAGAAGACGGAGGGAGAGAGGGAGAGAGAATCACAATCATCTATCACGCCTGTGGCTACAGAAGTCGCAATAAACAGCAGATGTCTTTATATACTATAGATAGGATCACCCAGGAATATGTGGCGATACTATAGATGCCGCCAGAATTAAATACTTGATACCTATCAGTAGCAGTCAACGCTGTGGTGCTGGTATTTAAAATTATTATTATATTTTTTTCAATCTGCTTTTATGGCATAGTGTGTATTTATGTATTTTCATAACATGCCTTTAATCCAAATTCCCGCTGAGCTGAAGTATGGGCAAGTTCCCCCCTACTTTATTGGTACTCATTGTGAACCTACGCACAACACTTTTACACGCAAAATTACATCATGTTATTTTCCGACTGGCCCTCATTTTAAGCATCAAATCCATGAGGTTGTCTCGTCACTTTAACGCAAGGGCCGCATATCGAAAGTCAAAGTCCCACAAGCCCTGCCCAATTTGGACGCCACTCACAAAAATCCATCACAGAAAGGCAAAGGCAGCTTACCGAAAATAAAACTGGCAGAAATATAATGTATATGTCCCAGTGAATATTGTAGCTACTATGACAAAAGACAAAAGTTGGAAGCAGACAACAGAGTTTTATCTATTTAGGATCATCTTATTTATTTCATATTCCTCCAAATGTATGTTGATCAAATGACATTTAAGAACTGTACTATACAGCCTACTGTATATACTGCAGATATATAAAATAATCTTTTTTTTTCACTACATCATTTGGATAGTGGCTTATCTGTGGTGTCCTGTGTCAGTTCAACTCTATGCAAACTGCACCCCTGTTAACCCAAGCTTTCAATTTCAATAAAGCTATTAATCTGATTTATATTTTTTTAAATGAATTGGTGCTGTGGACTATAGTGAAATGTCGTTCAAGGGACATTTGATTGAAGATAATTTGATATAATCTGCGTGGAAATAAATCAGGCGATAGAGGGAACCTGCACAGGAACACTTTCCCTCTTTAAAAATAGTTTTAATTCAGAGCCAAACCAAAAATACACAGCACCTGCCACAGCACAGCTTATATGGAATATAATACATATAGAGATGGTTAAGTTTATGTATAACGTTATAGATGGTTAAGTTTAGGTATAATGTTATAGATGGTTAAGTTTATGTATAACGTTATAGATGGTTAAGTTTAGGTATAATGTTATAGATGGTTAGATTTAGGTATAATGTTATAGGTGGTTAAGTTTATGTATAATGTTGTAGACGGTAAAGTTTATGTATAATGTTATAGACGGTAAAGTTTAGGTATAATGTTATAGAAGGTTAAGTTAAGGTATAATGTTATAGATGGTTAAGTTTGGGTATAATGTTATAGATGGTTAAGTTTATGTATAATGTTATAGATGGTTAAGTTTATGTATAATGTTATAGATGGTTAAGTTTATGTATAATGTTATAGACGGTAAAGTTTAGGTATAATGTTATAGACGGTAAAGTTTAGGTATAATGTTATAGATGCTTAAGTTTAGGTATAATGTTATAGATGCTTAAGTTTAGGTATAATGTTATAGATGGTTAAGTTTAGGTATAATGTTATAGATGCTTAAGTTTAGGTATAATGTTATAGATGCTTAAGTTTAGGTATAATGTTATAGATGCTTAAGTTTAGGTATAATGTTATAGATGGTTAAGTTTAGGTATAATGTTAAAGATGCTTAAGTTTAGGTATAATGTTATAGATGCTTAAGTTTAGGTATAAGGTTGGAGATGGTTAAGTTTAGGGTGTCGTCCATCTTGTCCATGGGTCCTACAGCACAGACCCTCCTCCTCCTCCTCCTCCTCCTCCAGCAGGAACATGCTAACCCTTCCACAAGTCATAACAACGAGCGCTTTCGACGTTTGACGAACGGCAAATACTCACCAGGTGAGAGCCTAGAGGTTCTTATTTCTTTCCTCCTTCCCTCCGTTAATTAATCGCGTTGTTGTGATGTAAAAACAAACAAACAGAAGCTACAGCTAAAGACACGGCGCCCTCTCAAAAGCTCCCCACCCTTCCCTCTGCTTCTCCTTCTCGGCTTCCACCCCCCGGAAAAAAACTCCTGATTTCCGGGTTTTGGCAGGTGGGGGCGTGGCTTCGGGGCCGCAGGTGCGTGGCGGAGTGGCCGCCATGTTGTCCCACGTGACGCGCCTGTGGCGTCCGGGGCGTGTTGACACTTTTGGTCGAAACCAAAGTGAAAAATGCCCCCACCCTTTCTTTCCTCCTTTCCTCCTTTCCTTTTTTCTTTCCTTCCTTCTTTCCTTCTTTCTTTCCTTCTTTCTTTCCTTCTTTCTTTCTTTCCTTTTTTCCTTCTTTCTTTCCTTCTTTCTTTCCTTCTTTCTTTCTTTCTGTCTTTCTTTCTTTCTTTCCTTCTTTCTTTCTTTCTTTCTGTCTTTCTTTCTTTCCTTCTTTCTTTCTTTCCTTCTTTCTTTCCTTCTTTCTTTCTTTCTGTCTTTCTTTCTTTCTTTCTTTCTTTCTTTCTTTCTTTCTTTATTTCTTTCTGTCTTTCTTTCTTTCCTTCTTTCTTTCCTTCTTTCTTTCCTTCTTTCTTTCTTTCTTTCTGTCTTTCTTTCTTTCCTTCTTTCTTTCTTTCCTTCTTTCTTTCCTTCTTTCTTTCTTTCTGTCTTTCTTTCTTTCTTTCTGTCTTTCTTTCTTTCTTTCTTTCTTTCTGTCTTTCTTTCTTTCCTTCTTTCTTTCCTTCTTTCTTTCTTTCTTTCCTTTTTTCTTTCTTTCTTTCTTCCTTTTTTTCTTTGAGTTTTTCTTTCATATTTTCTTCTTTATTTGCATGCGTTCCTATTGGGAAATGTTGAAATCCATATTATTTGTATATTTGGAATGTGCATAACAATATACTATTAACTTAAATCAAACTTACTACAATAATATTTTGCAATCTGTAGATACTTCTGATGATAATGCTTTAAATAAGGGATTTTTCGGAATGTGTTTTCTAATAAAAATGAAAAAATATATATATTTTGCGATGTAGACTAAACTAATTTACATTGAACGTGTGTTTTTATACATATAAAATTACTTAATAAATAAAAAATTAAAATAATAATAATAATTTAAATAAATAATAAATATAATAATAAATATATCATAATATATATATAATATAATATATAATAATAAATCTAGTATTTTTTTTATAAATATAAAATAAATAATTCAAATTTTCAACATCAGCTATTATTTATAATTATTTCCTCGTATCCCTTCGCCCCTGAAGGCATTTCTCTGAAAATGGCACGTTCCATTAAAAGTGTCTCAATTCCATTTCAGTATAACAATATGAATAATGATGTTGATTAAGAGAAAAAAGAAAAAAAGAAAAACAACAACACAAACACTCCATTCTTTCTCTCACCTATGGCAAACAAAGGGGTATGACTACAGTTGCCGTGGAACCGGTTTAACGTGCTCCGGACCCTTTGGCAGGCCTGAATTAGGAAGTGGTGGAGATGCCTGAATTAGGAAGCGGCGGAGAGGCCTAATGGGGTTAGAGGCCGTTACACAAAGCACATTGTTGTGTCTGGGAGGAAACCTCTGCCCAGCCAGCGTGAGGGATTTGGAGCGGAGGAAAAGCCTGCTGCTCCAGTCACGGAAACCTTTTTCGATCGCCATGCTTTGACCCCGAGCACCGGCCCCCGTGTCCCCGTGGTCCCCCTTTCAACACCCGTGGCCTTCTTCCCACTCACACTGTGCATAAAATGCACAAGTCAGGGATGTTTGAGAGAACAAGTCATATTTATGCAGGGTTTGTCATCTTTCAAAGTTGTTGTTTTGTTTTTCTCCCGTAATACTAGTATTTAAAAAAAATCAATACATTTAACATTTTTTTAACATTTTAGAAGAGCTTTTCAAAGCCTTTTGCACCGAGGTGAGCCTGAAGCACTTTAACCATTCTCCTAAAACTATATAAGATAAGACTTGATTGATTCCTGGGGGGAAATATTTGTGAAATAATACAGAATAGAGTAAAAACAAACATCAAAAACATCTTTATCCACTGTGTCTTCTGGGTCTAAAGTGCTATGTGCATTTATTATGCACATAGACCTTTATTATTATTATTATTATTATTATTATTATTATTATTATTATTATTATTATTATTATTATTATTATTATACTATTATTATGCATTTAGCCAGAATATAAACATTATAACTAATATAACACTTATATATTTTAACTTTACTCAACTCATTGTCCCAAATCCATCACTGGCTGGTGTCTAGCTCCCAACCAGAGTATTTCATTAAAACATAAATGTATATTGTCATTGAATTCATTGAGTTGGGTCGATGCAAATGTAATAAATTTGATGGCACAAAAAGCATTTATTGAAATGTTGTTCTAAAACAGTGGTATTATCTAGCGCGCCGCGGATGCAGTTTACCCTTAAACTCAATTATATAAATAGATCCATTTGTATGATTTTTAATATTAGGCTTTGACCAGACAGGACACACAAGCCATACACATGCACTTTAAATCTCAGCAGCAACACACATGAAACAATGTCTTTTAGTCTCCATGGTGACGAGGCCCGATAAGGCCTTTTATGGAAAACCGTTTGAACATTTCACCCATGAGACCAACAAGTCACTTTTTAAAAGTAACTAGTACTTATATTTTAGTTATCTGCTGGTTACTTGTAACTATTTTAGCTTTACTCGTCAAATATGGGGTACTTGTACTTATTATTATTATTCATTAACTATTTAAAACACATGTAATTGCTCCTATCTCTTTGTTAGTAATGTAAACGTATTCATTAGTGCCTGTTACCGTCGTTACTAGTAATGTTTTTTTCTTTACTAGTAATATTTAAAATTAAACTATCAACACAACAAGATGTTTTAACTCGTCATTTCTCATGATGGGTCAACATAGTTACTAGTATTAACATATAATACAAGTACTAGTATTACTATTACTAGGACTAGATGTTAAAACATGTTGACTAGTAAAACTAAAATGGTTACCAGTAACTGTTGGTATAGCAACTAGTAACTAAAATATAATTTATTAATGTTTATAAAGTTTTTCCTATGGATTAAATGTTAAAATACATTGTCATAGCCCTTCATATTGCGCCCTCCTGTGACCAAAGATAGTACTACAAAGACATTTCATTTCTTTAATGCATTGTTTTTGTTTTTAGGAAGAAAAAAATACAATACTATTGATTTAACAACATAAAATATTGATTTACTGTACAAACTGTTTTATTTCTATAATACAATAGTTAACATCACATAACATCACACTGATTTTTCAATATATTTTTTAAAAGGCAAGTGTGGACAATAATAAATGGAAGACATTCAATGTGGCATTCAATGAAGTCCTTTGACAATTACTTCAAGATTGAAAACTGTCCTCAGCAGGCGTTTTCATCACAAAATCACACTAGAAATAAACAGACATGTTTTCTAATGAATCGCCGCGCAACATGTAGGAAATCGTTTTCAGAGTCATTTATGTAAGGATACAAAAAAAAAGAACAAAAGTCAGCTCATCTGGTTTAAATTCATATTCTTCATTCATCCTGCAGAGACAACTATACAACTATACGACTTTACTCCTTGTCATCATGAACTTCAACAGATTATCAGTAAAAGTTTGAATTCTTGATTCACATTTGTGCAGAACTCTCTATGGAGTTCTTATGCAACTATGAAAAAAAAACAGAGCAGGATCACACTTAATGACACAATGGCATATATATGTATATATACATATACATATATATATACACACATACACACACATATATATATATACACACACATATACATATATATACACACACGCACACACACACACACACACACACACACACACACACACACACATTTATATATATACAGTATATATATACACGTATATACATACATATAAACAGTGTATATATATACATACATACAGTATATATATATATATACATAAACGCATATGTTTTGAAATCTCTCTTCCTTCACTTAAATTAACATATTCTCCGTTCATTCTGAAAATGGCTCTATAAATATATGTCTTGAAAATAGTTAATCTCTTAAATAGCTTTTGTCTTTCAGGGATCCAGCCTCTGAGGTATGAACAGTTCGCAGGAAATCAAAACAGAAAAAAAAAAAAAAAAGAATGAATCGATATAGAACAGTTGAACTATGGAAGCGCGAAAAGCGAAGACCAAATTCGGCACCACTCCGTGGTCCAAGTAGCAGCCGGATGTAAATATTTGATATCTGAAACACGGAGCCCCATAGGATTCAATGACAAAACTGTGCAAATAGATACTAGTGACGACTGGAATAGTTACAAGTAACTAATAAATAAGTGCTAGTACCTAATACCTTTAAGACTAGTGAAACAAAAATAGTTACTAGTAACTGTTGGAATAGTAACTAGTAATTCAAATAAAAATATTAGTAACTTTTAAAAAGCGACTAGTTTGGGTCTATGGATGAAATGTCAGAAGGGCTTTGCCGGGCTGCATCGCTCCCCTCACACTACATTTATTGCACATCGCAGGAGAAGTGTTTTTTTTTTTTTTTTTTTTTTTTTTAAACGGGTTGTAACCATGACGACCCGAAGCATAGAGAGTGCTCTGTGTGGCCGGGCAGTTTTCAGAGGCGGGAGGCCGTCATCTTCCCGAGGCACGGTGGCGACAGCGCTCGCAGTCCCCGCAGTCTCACTGGAACGCAGAGAGGGTCGTCCGTCACCGTCACACCGTCTTTAACGTTTTTGCAGACGAGAAGTGGGACGGTGGCGGCGAATCTGTGTGGACTTGGTGTGCGACGCTGCCTGGACACAGGTTTGGTCATCTCCACCATGACTGTTTGTGTATGTTCACATGAACTTATTTTATTTAAGTCCTAACATGATGTACAGGCACGCACACACATACACAGACACACACACACGCACACACACACACACACACACACACACACAGACACACATATACGTATAAACACACACACACACACACACACACACACACACACAGATATACGTATAAACACACACACACACACACACACACACACACACACACACGTATAAACACACACACACACACACACACACAAACACACACACACACACACACACATATACGTATAAACACACACACACACACACACACACACACACACACACACACACACACACACACACACACACACATTACATTGAAATGCTCGACTTAGTAGAGGAAAGACAACGGTGAGGATGTCTTCTAATTTAGTCGGGGAAGTGAATGCGGAAGCTTTGAGGCGCGAGGCAAAGCCAGATGTGACTCAATCTGCTCAACCTGGACACATCTGGACACATCTGGATCCCAGACCCCACCCGACCTGGGGGCCCCTGGCCAGGTTGTCTTCTTCGAGGGGGGGGGGAAACTGGCTGTTCGTACCTTTTTCACTGTTTGAAATAAAATTGCGTGGATTTATTAAGCAGTGTGATTTAATAAAAGGATATGTTTCATTTTGTAAAGTTTATTAATAAATATATTTTGACTGTGTGGCGGGCCCTAGATATTCCCACTTTTCATTTTTGTAATTTTATATTTTTAATTCTATTGTTTGTTATTCTTACCGCCCATTGTTTTGATGTGAGCTGATGAATAAAGTATGTATGTATGCCTGTCTGTCTATCTCAGTGTTACATTTATAATACTACATTATACAGATGAATTCTCATCATATTACACAGTGAACTAACATAGACCAGGATTTGTAAAACAATATAAAACACGACGGCTGCAGACTGTGGAGCCGTTCTCCTACCAAGTAGACGTCGAACTCTGAATCCGACGCGCTCCTGCTGAGAGGCGTCATGGCGTCGTCCAGAGCGATGGTGGCGCTGGAGTCACGCCGTTCCTCGCTGGGGACAAACCGAGGCGTCATTTACTGGATATGTTTTTGGCTTTGTCTCTTTTGGCTATTTTTGTACATTTGGCTATTCTTGTTTTATTTTATCTGACCACTATTCTTTTTCTCATGCCAACCGTCTGTTCAGTGATGGATCAATCTTTGCCGCAACAAATTCCTGGGATGTGAAAATGTACTTTGCTAAATAAACATTTTCTGATTATGATCATGTTCAATAGCATCTAGAAATATTTTAACCAGTAAAAACTGCATAAGTGAGTAATAAAAATGATAATAAAAAAAAAACAACATTTAAACTTGGTTACTTGTTTATGAAAAAAAAATTGTGTTTTAAATTATAAAATAAGAAAATGAGGATCACAGCAGTTGTTGGAAAAAAAAAGTTTGTTTGCTCTTTTGTCAAACTTCCCCAATAGACTCCATTTGAAAAAATAAATGCTTAAAAAACATGAATTTCATTTTTTTTTTCTATTTATTTTACGATATAATTGAAATTAATTGAACTGTAACAAATCGGATTTGCGCCGTGATAAATTGGATTGATAAAATAATAAAAAAGGAAAACATATATATATATATATGACAAATGTGAATTGAAAATCGTGAGTTACAGTTATGAATTACCAGTTTTCCTCCTCATCTTTCTCGTTGGAATCACGAGAAAGGGTGTGCGTGGATTCGCTGAACTTGGGCACCAGGTCTGGATGCTTTGAGGAACTAAAACCTGCTGGAGGAAGAAGGAACCGCACAGTGTTTGATGTTGCGAGGTGATGTGTTTTCATCTGAACGTTTCCCCTCATATTGCGGCACGAGCTTCCACGCCCTGTCAACGGCACACTACGCACGTGTTTGACATTACTTCTGCTTTGCGTCCTCCACCTGGTGCAGCCTGACTCATATTGTGTGATTTTTTTTTTTTAAATGTTAACCTTTTTACTGTAATCGACCAGTTTTTTTTAATTAAATTTTTTTAGGTTTGTTGTAAACTGTGGTGTGGGGATGGTGCGGTTTGAGCAGCCACGCCCGTGCTGGGTCCATGGCATTGGTGCCCAGGATCAGAGTGGCTGTACACCTGTTGCTCGTTAGAGCAGCTGCCCAATCCGCATGAACATTCTGTTTTGCCGCTTGACATTTTCAGGTGAATTTTCCATTATCCTGCCATGTTTTATTGTGTAGAGCTAACTGTGAGTTCTATTCTATAGTTCACTCCTTTTTTTGTTTTTCCGTATTGCCAGTTTTCTTTTTCATTCTATTGTTTGTTATTATTACTGCCTATTGTTTTGATGTGAGCTGCTGGCACATTGCAATTTCCCTCCGGGGAAGAATAAAGTACCTGTCTGTCTGTCTGTCTGTCTGTCTGTCTGTCTGTCTATTAACAGATGGTCTGTATGACACACTTTAGCTACGCATGATGGTGCCTTTTAAAACATCTAACACTGGACATCTGCTTTATTCAATCTTTTTATTTTTCCCCAGACGGCTTATAATATTTTGCTGCAGTTTTTCTACAAACACAGTAACGTTTGTGACATTTGTTTTGTCCTCAGGAGCATTTGAAAATAAAAAGGAACATTTGCACAGCCACCAGTATTCAACAATAGGGCGGAAATTCTATTGTTTCAGCGCTGGTTCCCTATGCCAGTCATTCTTCAGAATTGTTTGTGCAATTTCCTGTTAGATGGTAATATTATAGCGATGTGAAACTTGGCACATGCATAAAAGTCTCTTTCAAACGGTTCACAAACAAAAAATATCCAGATTGGCCACATGGAGGCAATATAATTCTAAAAAGAAGGAACATTTTTAACATTAGATGATAATTCCTTAAGTATGATTTTCACGAAAATCGGTATGTGCAGTTTTTATTGTTTTACTGTTATTTCAGTTATATTTGTTGTTTATCATTAGGTTGGGTGTATATTGCCATCATTTTGTATTATATATATATACTGTATTTATATTTGTATTATATATTTTATTGCTTTATTATTCTATCTATCTATCTGTCGCTCTATCTGTCTGTGTGTCTGTCTGTCTGTCTGTCTGTCTGTCTATCCATCTATCTATCTATCTATCTATCTATCTGTCTGTCTGTCTGTCTATCTATTTATCTGTCTGTCTGTCAGTCTATCTGTCTGTGTGTCTGTCTGTGTGTCTGTCTGTGTGTCTGTCTATCTATCTATCTATCTATCTATCTATCTATCTATCTATCTATCTATCTATCTATCTATCTATCTATCTATCTATCTATCTATCTATCTATCTATCTATCTATCTATCTATCGAGAGAATAGCTTTTCTGGAGCCTAAATAGCTGATGCAGGGAAAGCTGAGCCTCAAAAAGCTCTCAGGTTGACCCCCAACGGCGAAATTGAAAATAGGGTTTCGGTAAAAAAATAAAAAATAAAAATAAAAAATCGCAGAGTTTTTAACTTTAGAACATTGAATCGAAGCCCCAAACTCAAACCCCACGTTTAGACGTACATTTTCCATCGAGGTTGTCCATGCTCTGGGTCTTCTTGTCGTCCTTCTGGTCATCCTTGAGCGGGGACAGGATCTCCTGAGAGGCCGACTTGGCCGCGTAGAGGGAACTCCTCTTCCTCTTCGAAGACGCGCCCCTCAGCGCTGAGGAAGAGGAGGAGGGAGGAAGGAGGAAGGAGGTGGTACAGGTACAGGTGCAGGTTGGGATTGTTAGTGACACTTAAAATGACCAAAAATATATATATATATATATATTTTTTTTTTTTTACATATGTAACTTACGGTTGATCTTTTTGAAAACAGTCGTGCCCATGAATTTCAGGAACCTGTCCGCGTAAAAGTTAGGCCTGTGAACTGACACGGTGTCCTGAAGACACAAAGCCGTCTGTCACAATTTGCATACACACTCATAATATTTACTCTTTTTTTTAATTGCATTTTGCTTGTTGGATTTTTTTTTGTCATGCAATCTTGTATATATTTATTTTTATTAGTTTATTCTTACACTGTTTTTAATTTATTTAAGGATTTCAATAATTTTTATATTCTGCTTTGGAAACGCATTTGATTGTTTGAGTTGCTTTTATCGTGATTATTTGATGTCCTTCTTTAAATGTAAAGCACTTTTAGTTATGTGTCATGCATCGAAGGTGTTATATGAAAGAAGGTTATTATTGTTATTGTTATTATTATTATTATTATTATTATTATTATTATTATTATTATTATTATTATAAAAACACCCAAAGACATTGTTTACACACATTGTTTACATAGAAACTCATGCTATATTATCACAGTACAATACAGGAATGGACCCCCCCCCACACACACACACACACACACACACACACACACACACACCATTACGTACCCCATCGTGCACGAGGGCTTTCCAGGAATGTTCCACCTTCTTGATGAACCTGAAATGATTGTAAAATCATGATAAGTTACTTACATTTTATTCCAAACATCACCAATTAAATTATTAGCAAGTATAACATTCATATTTGCAATTTCTACCTATTTTCAACTTATTTGACAAATGCAGTACAGCACAATGGCTGTTGTCTTTGGCAGAAAACAATTAGTTATGTCCTCTTAGCACAGGTAAAGAATATGAATCCACTTATAACCATAAAACACTGCACGGACAGAGGAGTGAAAACCACAGACCATAATGACCAACATGCATTTCCAACAGCAGGTGTTACGGCGTGTAATGGGCGAAGCGCCGCTCCGCTCGCAGTACCTGTACGACTGGAGGATGTCAATGATTCCCAAAAAGATGAGCAATTTCTCCTCTTTGTTTTTCGCAGGAATGCCACCCATTCTGGAAAAACGAGGCAGGGAATGTAGAAATGTATTAGTGCTTGAGTTTAAGGATCTTATTTTCATTTTTCAGGCGGCTTTGAAAAGCCTAACCCTAACCCTTAATCCTAACTCTAACCCTAATCCGAAAAAACATAGCAACACAATTTAAAATTATAAATTATGTGGAGGATATAATATCATATCACTAATAAATATCACTTGACTGGGGGATATGGTCCAAATAATAAAGCAATATTGTTTTCTTATATTTCACAGTATGAGGAAGGGATATATGAAATATTAATATAATAATAATAATAACAATAATAATAATAATAATAATAATAATAATAATAATAATAATAATAAACAAACTAACAAATAAACAAACAAATAAATAAATAAATTAATAATATATAATAATACATGAATATTTTGAAATAAATTGTCCATTCCCCTTTCATTTCCTCGGCCGGTTCTTAATGATACCGTCAAAAAGACAAAACAATAAACAATATGACAAAGGTATTGTATCAAACGACAGCATTGCAAAAGAGCCCAGGGTTGTGTTCCACAGAAAGGTCCAAATTTCCAAACCAGCCAATAACCAATAAACTTTGAAATGGAACCGTCTCAAAACACGAGCCACAACCGGTCGAGCGAGGGCAGCTCTGGAGGAGAGAGGGAGACAGTTTACTCACGTGTCGTCGTCAGCGACCGGCTCCGGGTCCTTGACGTTCCCCTGGATGGACTCCAGGGCGGTGGAGTAGAGGACCTTCTGGCCCCTCCGGCTGTCCCCGCGGCTGCCCCGCCCCAGCGCCCTCCTGTCCAGAACGTGGATCCCCAGCAGGAGGCTGTAGTCCATGATCTTGAAGCTCTCCAGGACCTGCGACCGGATCAAGAGCGTGTTTGTTAGGAGCTTGGCACGACGTGCCGGGGAACGGTATTCTGGGTAAACGTCTAAAAAAAAAACAACAATACTCTACTACTGTGAGAGAGGGATAATCTACAGCCAGCCGGTTGTTATCACCCCCCGGTTTGTCCGGGACTGTCCCAGATTCAATTCAAGCTCTGTGAGTCCCAACAGATATCTGTAAAACACTAAAATGTCCCGATTTTCAACATTCACGACCAAATTCTCTCGATTTTCAGCACAATTAAAATAATAATAATCATATAACACTTGTTTATAGAGCTTACATATATAGACCATATATATGGTACCATATATACGCATATATATATGTATATATATATATATGTAAGCACAAAATAGCACGAAGCAGCTGCACAAGGATCCCGCCGGAGAAGTGGGCGTGTCCACTCCCTCGCTGTGAATTGGGTGCTTTCAGGGCGTGTGCATGTTTGTGCGTGCCTGCGTGTGTGTGTGTTGTTGAAGGGCCAGCGCTTCCTATAGGCGACGCCGCTGCGCGTCCCCGTGCCTCTCCATTACCTCATCGAAGGAAAACAACAACAACAACAACAAAAAAAAAGCGCCGTCCATAACGGGGACGCTCTCTCGGTCACTCCCTCACGCCCGCCCCCGACTCGCCCGTCCGTGGGCTGCGTGCCGCTGTCGGCCTCCGAGCCGGCAGAACCGAGTGTTCCGCAGAGGCGGGTAATAACTCTCATGACAACCTCGATAACGTTTTCTGAAAAGGCGCCCTCGATTAGCCTTCGCCAAACAGCCGTGAAAGCTGGCTTAGCCCGCATGTAAAAAAAAAAAAAATCGAATATACAGTATGGTACAATGTGCACAGTTTAGTGTAAGCCGTAATCCCTCTGACCAAAGCCTGATGTCATGAGGTAACACCCCGAAACAAAAGAGCCTTTAACATTCTACCCGGTTACCTAACACATTAACCGGGGGCTTAAAATGTCCCCCGGGACGCCGCGCTGCGCCCGGTCCGGCGGCCTGGACCGGCCCTGGCCCGCCTCCTAAGCCCCGTCACATGAGGGGGGCGTTTTGGCCGGCGCGGCGGGTAATCCTGGACGGGGAGGCCACTGTTATTTCCCATCAATCAAAAAGTAAGCAGGCGCTAATGAGGTCGTTCATAGGGAGGGAGGGAGGGAGGGGGCAGACAGAGGTGCCTGGCTGATGGAAAGTATCTATCTATCTATCTATCTATCTATCTATCTATCTATCTATCTATCTATCTATCTATCTATCTATCTATCTATCTATCTATCTATCCATCCATCCATCTATCTATCTATCTATCTATCTATCTATCTATCCATCCATCCATCCATCTATCTATCTATCTATCTATCTATCCATCCATCCATCCATCTATCTATCTATTTATCTATCTATCTATCTATCTATCCATCCATCCATCTATCTATTTATCTATCTATCTATCCATCTATCTATCTATCTATCTCTCTATTTATCTACAGTATGTATCTATCCATCCATCCATCCATCTATCTATCTATCTATCTATCTATCTATCTATCTATCTATCTATCTATCTATCTATCTATCTATCTATCTATCTATCTATCTATCTATCTATCTATCTATCTATCTATCTATCTATCTATCTATCTATCTATCTATCTATCTATCTATCTATCTATCTATCTATCTATCTATCTATCCATCCATCCATCCATCTATCTATCTATCTATCTATCTATCTAATTATCTATCAAATTATCTATCTATATATAGCTATTTGGTTACATCCATGACATCCTATATACCAGCCCACCCCCACACCTCCCTCCCTCCCTTTACCTCCCTTCCCCTCTCTCTCTCTCCCCCCAGGGCGCGCTCACCCGGCAGTCCCTCTGCAGCGTCTTCATCAGGGCGTGGTAGGTGTCGGCGTCAAAGTGCAGGCCCTCCAGGGCCTCCTGGAAGTCCAGGTCCTTGAAGGTGGGCGAGGCCTTGGCGCGCTCCTTGCGCGAGGCGCGGCGCTTGTAGGTGGAGCCCTTCAGGTCGTACTTGTGGTGCATGGCGATGGCGCGGGGCAGCACGTTGTTCATCACCACCAGGCGGGTGGTGACGCCGCCGCACTGGATGCAGTACAGGCCGTAGAACTTGGGCAGTAGCGTCCTGGGGTTCTGGTTCAGGTTCTGGAGGTGGGAGGGAGGTTGTCCAACACACGTTTTTGTTGCTGCGTACACGTTATAGGTATAAAAAAAAAAAAACTTGGTGGGAGTTGTGAGTGGGACGCCGCGCGAAGAAACACAGAAATAACCCCGAGCCCTGAGGCTGCGCTACTCGCGTTACTGGTTCCTGTCGGGAGGCTCGGCCGGCGGCTTCGGTCGAGCGACGGCGACAGACGTCGTTACCGGAAACGGCTCCGGGCGAAAGGTGTCCGATGACTTATGTAATTTAATGATAATGTCAAGTACAGAGCGGGTACAAGGATGGAGTTTAGGAGAAACTTATGTCAAATACAGCAGGCGGCCTGACAGTAGGTCTGAAAATAGACCCATAATAGTCATGATATTATGGGATATTCTGAATTCATGCACTGAAATGTATGTACTTTCAGCGAGTGCTGTTGTGGCAAAATATCAAAAAATGACTTCTCGGTACACGGATAACATTTTTTCAGTCGTATTTCTTGTTAAACTTTATTCTTATTGTTGTTATCGTTATTGTTATTGTTATTATGATGTCGCTTTTGTTTTTACGGTTAAAAGTAAAATAAATTCAAATAAAATGTATTTATAGAGATCATTAAAGGTGGTAAGCATTAAAAACATATGCATATGTAAATGCTGTCAGGTTCATTTATTTTTACAGTTTTCAAAGATTCGAAATATTTATATGTAATTATAAATTTATATTTATTATATTATATTTATTATAAATATTTATTATAAATTAAATAGAATAAAATGAAAATCTAAGAAAATAAAAAAGGGTATAAATCTTAAGGTATAAATAACATAAAGGTATAAATATATAAAATAAAATAAAAATACTGTGTATATATACACTGTATATACACATCGTGCAATATTTGAGAGTAACTCACATAGTAAGTGAATAATTTTGGTCGTTCTTTACTTGAACTAATACAAATCTGCATTTCTGTATGTGTTAAGGAATAATTCTAACGACTACATAATCCTACAGATAATCTTGCATAAAAAAATATCATTCAATTAAAGCTTGTTTGCTGCTGGAAATATTCGAGGGACACAAGGCAGTAACCTCGCTGAAAAGAACAAAACAAAAAAAAAACTTGTTATTTAAGATTTGCATATGCCTGTGTAGCTCCTACCAGCATGTAAATTCCTAAATTCCCTCCAGTCCAGGCATGTTTGCATCAGTGTGTGTTTGTATGGGTTTGTGTGTGTGTGTGTGTGTGTTTGTGTGTGTGTGTGTGTGTGTGGGTCTGTGCGTGCATGTGTGTGCGTGTGTGTGCGTGTGTGTGTGTGCTCACCATGTAGTATCCAGGAAGCAGCTTCTGCAGGAACTCGGCCTCTTTGTGCTGAACCGTCTTGATGATGAACTGGTCGTCGCTGGTCAGGTAGAACCAGGAGCTGCTGGCCCCGGGGTTGGACAGCTCGATCAGAGGCTCGTTACAGATGGAATACTGCAACAATTACAACAGGACACAACAGAAGAGAATGAAATAAAAACCCAAAAGTCAGTATTGAGATTTTTGAACGCAAAGGGTAAATGATAAATATAAATAAATATGAAATACAAATAAATGAAAAAATATATATAAATATCAAAAAAAATATTAAGGTACTTTATAGTTTGTTAGATTTCTGACATAATCGGTCAATTTGTTAAAAATGTCTGGTGGTACAACCGTAAAAAAAGGTCATTTAAGCCACAAAATTCCAAAAATGGATTGACTTTTTTAGAAAACTGAAGTGGTTTCAAACTGAGCGTACTTTATAGAGATTCTTTCTATCCTACATGTGTCTTCATATCTAGTTTATTTTAATGATAACAGGTTTGGATACAAAAAAAATGTCACTGACCCACAAACACAGAAATATGAATATAAATATCATATATTACATAAATAAAAATATGTATCACTCAACAGAACTTCCTCTCTCCCCGTGCTAGAATGACACCAACAAAACATGATCACTGTGCTCTGATCAGAACAAGGAAACAGGGTTGGGGAATTATGATTGTACGTGCTGGTGAGTGTGTGTGTGTGTGTGCGTGTGTGTGTGTGTGTGTGTGTGTGCGTGTGTGTGTGTGTATGTGTGTGTGTGTATGTCTGTGTGTGTGTGTGTGTGTGTGTGTGTGTGTGCGTGCTTACGTTTGTGTGTGCGTGTGTGGGTGTGTCTGTGTGCGCATGCGTGTGTGTGTGTGTGTGTGTGTGTGTGTGTGTGTGTGTGTGTGTGTGTGGGCGCGTGTGTTTTACGGTTGCGTATCGTCGTCATGACGACCGGACTCCGGATGCTCACCAGATAGTCGTCTGGTTTGATGCCAAACAGTTCCCTGAAGTAGCGGAAGGCCAGGGGAGCGTAGGTTTTCAGGCGGAAGTCGGGGAAATGGTGAGCTGGAGTGAGGTTGCTCCCCTCGCTGGTGAGCCAAGCAATATAAAAAAAATTATTGTTAAAAAAATAATAATAATCACCTAAAATAAATAATAAAATTATTATAATATCAATTTGTTGTCAATTTTTGCACACTGCTTTATATTATTTTATCTATTTTATATTATTATTATTATTATTATTATTATTATTTCATTGTCATTATTAATAGTGTTATTATTATTATATTATTGTTGTTTTTTATTCACATTTTTTAAAATAATATTATATAATGATGATTATTACGCACATATTCGTATATGATCTATTCAAATCAAATCAACCGACAGACCAGAAAAGATTTTGACGCCCACTTGAACGCTCAAAATGTCAACACATTTAGGTCACCGTACCTGGGGAGGAAGACGCTCTCCACCATGGAGAAGTCCTGCATCAGAACATCTCTGTCGGGTTTGGAGCTCAGGTTGCCCACAGCGTAGCCGATGCCCAGCTGGATGGCACCTTTCAGGGCGGCCGCCGTCGGCTGCCCCGACCCCCAAAGAAAGGAGAGGGAGAATCAGTGCGATGCGGGCACGCCAAGCAGGATGTCCACGCTGGAGATAACACCGTCCACTCCACTCCGGGAGCAAGGCGTACGGGATTTTGACGGACTAGAACTGTGGTTCTCAACGCGGGGTCCAGGGACCCCCAGGGGGTCTTTCAAGGGGTCCCGGGGGGGTCCCCAGCAGAGTGACAAAAAGATGAACCGTTATTCCATTTACAAGACTGGATAAGTGAAAGTGGAAAGTGTACAATAATGGCTGTTTTGAGCTCCCTGAACATGGTATATTACAATAGGAATACTCTCAGATTATTATCGTATGGGGTCATCGTTGTCAAATGAAGGGTCCTTACTATGAAAAAGGCTGAGAATCACTGGGACAGATAGGATGGGGAAGTCAGAAATTTCTGCATTTCCATTTGATTTTGTATGATATTTTCTTTTTCTAAGATTATTTTTTTTCTAAATACCATGCATTGGATTTTTAAAGAAACCACACGTGCACTCCACTCCTGTCTTGTACCAACAATAAGATAATTTCCAGACGTTTGTTTCTATCCCAACACCGTCCTCTCTCCAGAGCAAATCAGCCGGTGGTGCCTCTGCTGAGACAGTTGGTACAATGCTGTTGCTGATGTGCTTTTTATCTACTAATCGCATGTCATGCTTCAGCTTAAGCCCCTTTCCTACTTGTGCTGAAAGCAGTAAACGTACTGGCAATGTTCCGGCGTCATGTGTGAATGGGAGTGGGAGTGGGTGTCGATGTTCCGTAAATGTCGTTCCGTAAATGTCCCCACTGTATTGTGTCGGAATGGAAGCAGTAACATTTCCGTAAAGTAGGGGTGGAGCTGAATCCAAATAACGCCCAAATAGAGGGTTTTTAAGAATATTTATTTCGTACAAATATTTAAAAAACGCTTTGTTTTCGTGGAGAAAAATAAACATTCGGAAAAATGGCGAGTACGATCCGAACCGTGGAGCTCGGCTGCAA
>NC_137204.1:24448540-24451040 GCF_960531495.2 Zeus faber | reverse complement strand
GGATTTGAAGTGTGATCTTACGGATTCGCCCTTCAAACATGAGGCGCGGCGGCTGCTGCCTTTCTGGACGGCGGACGATGGAGCTCAGCCTCTGGTCGGTTGGAGACATTGCCTTAAACACATGTATATTCACCCAACATTCAATGAATGGCAGGAAAACTTAAGATGCGACGATGAGCCTGGCTCTCTGCGTGGCATGTTTACTGGAGCCTGCGTGGGATCTGTCTTGATTCTGGGCGGCGTGTTGATGCAGCTGGGCCTCTCGCCGTCACAACCTGCCCTCGCTCGTGGCTGGGGAACGCCTGAAACGCACGGACATTCAACCCCCATCCCCCAAATAACCCCCCACAAAAACAAAAACTAGACAAAAACAAACAAAAAGGCGAGAAAAAAAACCCGAAAATTAAAAACACTTAGATATTACATCATTATTATTATTTTTAGTTATTTAGTCCTGTTTTACATAAAACATATTTCATATAATAAAGGCCGAATTAATAACTATAGGATGTTTTCTAACGCATTTATTTATTTATATTTTTTCCAAACCTGTTTTAGGACACATAAAATGAACAATTAGATTCACATTAAGGGTGAAAAATGCCATTTGAACTGGTCTAAAGAAAACAGTTGAAATGACATTTACTGTGTATTATCGTAAGGACCTTTTGGGGGTGAGTTGGACCTGTTTTTCCAGCTGTCCCACCTGCTGCAGGTGTGCGTCGGTCCTGTTCTCCCCGGCTACGACTTCCAACGCCAGAGCAGAGAGGCTCCTGGCCTGCCGCTCCACGGTGACCCGTCCGGCAGCGGAAAGTTCGACAAGTCAAATTCCGCAAATAAAACATTTCCACTCGCGAGCACATTTTTTTATTTTTTTTTGCATTGAGCGGCATTGAGTGTCTTTCTTTCTTTCTTGGAAATTCGGCTGTTTTTGTTCTGTTCTTTTTTTTTTTTTTTTTTTTCCCCACGCTGCTATTTTATTACGGAAATTGTGACGCTTTCCTCATATGGGAAATAAACGTATTCTGGTCCTGAGATATGAAAAACAAAAACAAAAAAAAACCAATACATACGATTGTATCATGAAACATAAAAAAAAATACTTAAAGCTGCAACGGTGAAGAAGGAGGAAGGATGAACCTAAAAATTAAAAGATAAAAAAAAAAATATATATATGGAAATATTGAAAAAGGTTTTCTGGTCGGCTGTACCGTCCGTCCATCACGCCGGATGTTATTTAATTAGGAATAAATTAATTCGGGCCTCTTAAATTTCTTCGCATTCCTTCTTCAAATAGGCCGCCTTGTGTCCCATAACCATAATAACAACTCCCTTTTTTTCGGTGTAATCCGCTGCCAGTGTACTATCCAGTACGCGGGCGGCTCTCCTGTCATGGTAAAAGTTTTGTTTATGCTTAGTAAGGTCTATGAACAGGAATTGAAAGTACATATTTCAAACACCACGGAGCCCCGGCGCGTGCAGCTGTCAGCTCTACCTGGACCTATAAATACAAACCGACTTCGAAGAAGGAAACGAGAGAACAATGTCAAACTTCCTCCTCGACCGGCACGCGTCCCGAAACAGAAAAAAAAAAAAGGTCTGAGCGCCGATGGGTGACCTGGAAAGCTGAGAACGCAGAAAAAAAAAAGTGAAATAATTGTGTCGGAAAGGAGGAACAAAAGCAACGACTTTTTGTCGGATCTCAGGCGACGGAATGTGATTCCAAGCGTCGAGCGGTGCAGGAATGCAGGATGCCCGGTGAGGGTTTGGAAAAACGAAAAACCTGGAATCTGTAGGAAACAGCCGACAGATCGGGTTGGCGGCATATCCGTTTGGATCTTATTCCGGCTTGTTCCGGTCCTCATACGTCACCGTTCGTCCTGGCTATGTCACTGTTCCCTTCCTGTCTCGCCTTCATCAGGTCCAGGTCAAGGCGTGCCGCTCCGCCACCCGCCGGCGTCGGCTCCGTGGCCGCCGTCACCTGGTGGAGGATCCGGCTCCGCCTGGGCGCCGCAGACCCCCGTCGCGTCGCCCAGCCCCCCAGGGCCCGCTGCAGGTCCCGGCCCTGCGCCTCCAGCGCCTGGAGGTCCTTACTGGCCTGGAGAACTCACTGAATTAGGTTCAGCACATTTCCAAGTACCGTCAGTATGTCTCGGTACAGTGGAAAAACAATCGATTACGGGAATAAATCGTTTTTTATGAGGATATCTCATTGTTTTTCCAATGTGCTTAAAGCTGAAAGGGGCAGGTCCAGTACTGGCCGCTTTTCCAGGGCCCTGGAAACCTCCTCCAGGTCCGTCGCCGCCCGCTCTCCTTGCCTCCCCAGAAAACCCGGTGCTTTCCTCCGCGGCCCTGGGAGCAGGTGGAGCAGCCCCGGCGAGAGCGCGTTCAGGCGGGACCCGGCGCCGTCCGCTGGGCCAGGCACAGCCCCGTCACCAGCATGCACAGCTGCAGCGGGCGCCGCACCAACCCGAAAAAAATACGGCGCCCG
This sequence comes from Zeus faber, assembly GCF_960531495.2. NCBI lineage: Eukaryota > Metazoa > Chordata > Actinopteri > Zeiformes > Zeidae > Zeus > Zeus faber. The sequence continues at coordinate 24,448,549 of NC_137204.1, read as the reverse complement.
ACTAGACGT
>NC_137204.1:24406040-24443540 GCF_960531495.2 Zeus faber | reverse complement strand
AAGCTGTCCAAGGCACTGGCATTCTCAGACTTCACCTCCTGGTAATGATATGAATTGTCTCCACCTAGTGGCCGGTTCTGGCCTCTACTGCAAATTTTACTGCATTCAATTTGCCCTCACACTCCCGCATGGATGAAAGACCATCCTACTTGAAGGTAAGTCCATCCCACTTGGAGATAAGACAATCCCTCTTGGAGTTAAGACCCTCCCATTTGTACACAAGATACTCCCACTTGGGGCTAAGACCCTCCCATTTGAAGACAAGACCATCCCACTTGGAGACAAGACCATCCCACTTGGAGCTAAGACCGTCCCATTTGGAGACAACACCATCCCACTCAGAGGTAAGAGATCCCCCTTGGAGGTAAGAGCCTCCCACTTGAAGTTAAGACCCTCCCATTTGTACATAAGATGCTCCCGCTTGGAGGTAAGACCTTTATACCGGGCGGTAAGACCCCTTCTACTTGGAGATAAGACCCTTGGAGATAAGACGTCAAACACACAGCAGCTTTTAAAGACTGTTAATTTCTTTTACTTTTGATTCCTCCCTTTTGCATATGAACCTGTCGCTTCTCTCCAAAATATAACAGATGATATCTCACATGTGTTGAGATTACACGGCAGAGATTACAACAAGAAGAGGACTTCCTTCACAAGAAACTACCTTGGTATTTCAATCAGCATTCAAACTTTAAATTACAATGGTTAGATAATGGAAAAAACGGAAGATTAGTGGTCATGATTTATTTTTTTATGTAATTTAATTGACTGAAACAAATATTTATTTCCTGGAGACTAGTGAACCTGCATTTATTTTGACAGGCATCATACCTTCCAGATGGCACAAGTCAGGTAAGCACTAATCACTTACTTTTTTGCTATTCCCTACTTACACTGGAGTTGCCATGACCTGTTTCCTCCCTAAAAAAATCCATTCAATAATTCTTCACAGAATTGGGCGCTCTCTAAATGACGGCGAGAAAAGGCACAATGATGGAAGAAAGAATTCCGTCCACAAGTGTCTTGAGAGGAATAAGATTCATTGTGATTTGGTGAGAAACTCACTCAAAATCCTCGTTAATAATTATATATTCATGTATGATTTTCTGTTGGTCACTCGTTAATCTGTATCTAGAACTACTTTCTTTTAGCAAAGCAACCTTTGACAAGGGTCTATTAAGTAGAAGCACTGTGTGGTATTTGTTGTATTAACTCTTGCCTTGTGTTCCGTGCAATATTACTAGTTGTGAGTGTAAACCTTTAGAAATGTGAGGTTATGCTACTGATGGACTCGCATGGAAAATGTATATTGTGAAAGTTGGTGAAGCAGCTGTGTTTCCTAAAGTCACATGCACATGTTCCTGCAGGAAAATGTCCCAAACATCGCTATGCTGGGCTCTGGGGGTGGGGAGAGGGCCATGGTGGGGCTGCTGGGAGTGCTGCAGCAGTTGATCGAGCAGGACCTCATGGACACCGCCCTCAACCTGAGTGGGGTTTCAGGATCCACTTGGTGAGGATCTTGACCTCAAATGCCCTGTGAACAGGAATTTTTTTTTTTTTTTTTTTTTTTTTTTTTTTTTTTTTTTTTTTTTTAAACAAGGAAATACTATAAGGAAATAACAAACACAGGCCAACTGAGGACAAGGGAATGTCGCTGCCCTGCCCACACCCACACACAAAGAGAACAAGTTCCTGCATTCAAGTTTTGGGGTATTTTCTATATTTCATCCTCGATATCGTTGTACTAATAATTGCCACTAGTGGTGTTAAAAGCTGTTTTACCGTCATCCCCTTCTCTAACCCCCTTCTGCGAACAAGATGCTAGGCATTGATCAAGTCGAGCCCGCTCGCGCCACCCCTCAGTAGGTCAAAAGCAGGGCAAGAAGAGTGGCGGGGGACGGGGTGGTTATTGACCATAATTTCATTCGGGGCACGTCAATCTACACAGGGGTGGAGTTATTTGTCCTTCTGGGCCACAAAAGAACTAACCGGCACCAACCAGAGAGGAACCGAGCCTCCTCAATGTATTCAGTCAACCATGTCTGGCCATCGACAATCGTGGGTGTGGTGAGGAGCCACAGGACTTACTAAATGCCTCTTTTAGGTCGAGATCTGACAAATATCTAGACCTATAGACAGATCTGAGACGTTAACAGAAATAGAGGGAGTTCGTACTATGGGACTCTGTGTCAACTTAATGGAGCTGGTGGGTAGTCCATATGTCAGCTGCGTTTCTTGAGCGATGGACGGCCCAAGACAATAGGGACATGAGGTGACTGAAGCAGCAGTGTGCTTTTCTTATTAATTGGGCAAGTGGCCAGGCCAACCACAGTACAGACAGCTGTGGCTCTGTAACCTCATCTGACACTCAGCCTCGTCCACCCTAGGCACATAGGTTCAGGGGAAGGCGTCTCATTCAGGGGTGACCTAGGTTGGGTGGAGTCTGGATGTATGACAGAAGTAGGAGAGTGGCGAGGAGTACATGGCTGGCCTGACCGCCTGACGGGGATGGCTGTTGCTGGGGGAGCATTCTTCTCTCCTTCCCCATGAGATCGAATGGACGATTGTTAACGCAGATGGTTAGAGTGATGAGGTCGTCCGAATTGAGAGAAAGATGCAACGGGATTGGCCAAAAGATCGAGTCTCGAGGAACGGTCGACACAAATGACTAACTAGCCTACTTTGTTTCTTCACAGGGCCATGGCTGCTGTTTATGAGCAATCCAACTGGTCCTCCACTACCGCGCAAATTAAAGTGGCCACGGACAGGATTGCCAAGGAGAGTGTCAGCCTTTTTGCGAAAATAAAAAAGCTGATCAATTACTTTAAGCACAAGGACCATTTCTCTCTGACCGATCCCTGGGCTGCTCTGGTTGTGCCAGACTTTGTCAAGAAAGTAGGAAATCCATCTTCTGTACTAGCATTTTCTCTGACTGTTGTCGAGCTAAATAATGGATATGGGATGTGTTGCTTATAGGGTTTTTTTATTAGTTTGCAAGGCAGTTTTGGAGGAACAATTCAGGCATATCTCTCTTTCAGATCGATGAAACTACCCTCTCAAACTACCGAGGTGGACACGACAAGGATCCTTATCCCATCTACACTGTGATTGACCAGGACAGCAAATATGGAAAGCTCCCACATGGTAACGCCTAATCAATGTCACAGCGTCTATGAGTGTTTGATTGCGCACACTTTAATTTGTTTTTCAAAAAATGTGTTGAAAAAAGTATTTATAATCCATAGTTTTGACTTAAATGCCATTTATCTTAAGAGGACAGTAACAGTTTCCCTTTGAACATCAAGAGATGGAGCTGAATTACTGTGATTTGAAGTGGAATCTTGTCCCTCATGTCTGCTGTAGAAGAGGTATTCTTCGAGCTCACCCCTCACGAGGCTGGCTACAGTTTAGCCGGTGCCTTTGTGGACTCCTTCACCTTTGGCTGCAAGTTTGAGAACGGAGTCCTCCAAAAGAAACAACCGGAAATGGACATGACATACATTCAAGGTAAGCAATGAACGACAAACCAAACTGCAGTCTGTGTGGCCAGCCCAACCGCTGAGGAGAGAGTTGTTTGTGACGTGATTCAGAGTTTCCAACCTTATTTCTGCCACGGCACATCACGCTCCTGTTTACCACTGAAAACCTTATTAAAACACCACAACCCCACAGAACTGTGCTTATTATTGGGGCATCCTAACAGCGATGCAAGACTTGTGAACGATTGGCTCCTAGCGAACAAATCTTTTGAATGACCCTGGAGTCTGGAGTCACTCCGGCAAAAGAGTGAATGACCCTTCACACTTTCAGAGTGACTCGCCCAACCAGAACCAAATCTCGTAAAAAATAGTCTAACCCTTTCATAGCTACTCATAGTTTCAGAGTTCAAGTTGAGCATATTGTGATGACCACAGAGCTGCTATTACGGTTGGAACTGATGAATTCTCTCAGCCACAAGAGCTGGTGGCACAACTAGTGGTTGAACACGTAATGTAATGAATCTCCTCAGGTGTTTGTAGCAGCGTTCTGGCTGACAAGGAGGTGATTCTGGAGAAGATGAAGGACTGGCTTGAAAGTATGTCAATCCACTTGGTAATCTTACAACACAAAAAGCGTTCTATAATTCTACGACCGCTACGATCTACAAAATATTGGTTTGACCAACATGTAAAGAGTAGAAAACCTCCCCTTCAGATGGAAAACAGATGAGAAAACTGAAGGAACACCCTGGTCACGGGGTTCTGCGTGACCTGGTGGAACTGAATCTCGCCAAGGACCAAAACTGGAGTCCTCATCTGGCAAATCTGCGCCGGAAGCTCAACGGTGCAGTGTCTTAACATAACTCACTTCGATGCTGGATTTCAGTCAAGTTGTCTTTGATTTCGGCGCCATTTTTTTGTTGACCGCTGTTTTTCTTTCCAGGGAAGAAACATATGAATGGAAAGATGATACGATGCAGTCCAGAAGAATGGGAAGTTCCGGGTGCCGAGGTCAAGGAGCTCACACATCGATTCACCCGTGATATTTGCCAGTCTTTTTTTCACTGGCACAGGGACTTGGAAACTGGTAAAATGTTCGAAACGTGTGAAAGATGTCCCGAAAATCATTTGCTCCAAGGATTGGCAGAAAACCTTGTTTTTCTCTGTACAGATGAAATTAGAGCTTTTGTGAAGTCCCTTGATAAAGTCTGTGAGAAACCGCCGGAGAAAACCTTGCCCCGTCAGCTTCTGCAATCCGTGGAAGGTAATACCATATACAATTCTGAATTTTTTATTTTAATGAGGGAGGAAAATAAATTGAATAAAATCCAATTTTCGAAAATATTCAATTTGTTTCATGTGGAATTAGGTTTGTCTCCAAATCGTGGAATTGACGCTCACGCCAACCACGAAGAAACCCTGAGAGCGTTGATTGAAAGGACCAAACGTAAGGGTGTATTTTATTCCAACGATTTATTCAATGAGTCACTTGATGAAAAGACTTATCCTAATACTGAATTCTACCTGTCTGTAGAAGAAGCAGTGAAGAAAAGTACCCATGACGGCCCTAAAATACTTGTCCTAACGTTGGAACTGACTGAACATGTCATCAAGGGAGATGAGTGGACTCATTCGCTTAAAGAATTGAATAAGCTGCTTGAAGGTACAATCTGCAATTGTGTGTGTGTGTGTGTGTGTGTGTTTGAATATAACAAGACAGTGTAAGACAGACAGACAGTCCTTCAAATGCTTCAATGCTTGTGGGCTCACCACCTGCATGGCAAATCAGGTGGTGGCCAAATCAGGGTCTGCAACGCCGATTGGGCAGCGGTCAGAGGGAGAGTGGGCCTGGGTGTGCTGTGGGTTCATTTGCATCTCACAGCAGTTCAGAGAACACTAACTTCTTGGAGGCGATGGGTGAGGTGCTCGTACACAATGGTTGTGGGCAATGATGCAGAAAGCTGGAGGGATGTGATCGGGAGCAACATCTTTGCTGATCTGAACTCGAGGGGGTGTTCTGTTGTTCATGTACGAACTGGGTACAGTACCAGAGCACCTTGGTTGATTATCAACTTCGTGCTGGTTTCATCGGACCTGAGGCCGTATGTTCTGGACACTCGGGTGAAGAGAGGGGCGGGACTGTCTACTGATCACCACCTGGTGGTGAACTGGATCAGATGGCGGGGTTGACTGTCGGATGGACCTGGGAAGCCTTGGCTGACTCCTGTGTTGAGGGTGAGGGGGCTTGAAGTCTTGCAACCCATCCTCATCAGCTGGAGTCTACTTGGCAGAATGTCAAGGACCCAGTTCCACAGGGAAGTGTTCAAGTCCATCTATTCAAGTTCTACCCATGGTTGTATTATGGTGTGGATGATAGTGGACTACGGTGTTGAGAACTGAACTGTCAGTCCCTCTGACAGGCCAGAAGGATCTACAGTTACAGTGGTTGCAGCCTACAGGGACTAGAAAAAAAACATGGGTACATACTGAGGGAGCTAGAAATATGAGAGTGACAAGCTCGAATGCCTCCGTCGGATAGAAGAGTAAAGCCCAACAGGTGGATGCAGGGGAAGTGGAGAGAGCACAGCATGGACTGGCTGCTTAAATAGGTCGACCAAATAAATACGTTGAGATTATACAAAGATTATCGCGTGCCATGTTATGAGATCAATTAACAATACATTTAACAAAACGCAGGATTGCCTCATCAGGCTTTCCCAAATTGGGAACAAGTGGCAGATGCAACTCATGAATTCCCTTTTTGTCCTCATCACAGGAAAGAAGAATCTGAGAGGTGAAGACATGACGATCTCAGAGAGTCACTGGCTCAAAGTTGAACCGCATTTGATGAAGCAACTCACCCTGAGACACACCTTGGACATTTGTGACTCGATCTTCGATTGGTTTAAAGACTTGATCAGTGGTACAAATCCCCTGCACACAACATGACACTGGGAATGTCAAACTGTACATTACTCTCAGGTTACATTTGACCTCTGAATGGAAGGGTTTCATCTCCACTGTCCTTTGTTCTTTTTTGCAGATGTCTGGAAAGCCATTGTGAAGGTTGTTCTGGCAGTGGTTAAGGCTATTCTCGATTGCTGCTGGATTTGGGGAACTACTTACAATTTCCTCTTTGAAATGAATGGTAAATTGCCTCCAACTTGCACGCAGAGCTTGGTTTTGTTCCTTGGGCCCTAAAGCAGGGGTTCCCAAACTGGCGTCCTCAAAGGAATTGCAGTGGGTCATACTAATATTTATTTTCCATTTAATATTTGAATGTAATTATTTTACATTCCACTTTTTGGTTGTTTTAGTACAATGCTAAACAGTTTTGGAACCCCTACCCTAAAGCATGGCACACTATATACTGTATATATATGTGCATTGGATTCAGGGTTGTGTTATTGCCGGTTGGGAAACCCTTTGTCTCTGTATGTTTTTCAGATGCACAGGTCGAACAAAGTTTGGTGGCGGATCCCATTCGTCACTTCGAAGATGTGGGCCTGCTTCTCAACAGCCCCTTCTTCGCTGCCCTCAAGCCCAAGAGAGAGATTGATCTGATCATTTCCTTTGACTTCACCGAGGGAGATGCAATGAAGGTAAAACAGTCCTCTCTCCACAGAGAATGTTTTCAAAACAGCAGGTTTTTATCCTGTGGGTCCCAATTACAAAACGTAGTCACAGATCCATTTTTGAGTGCTACCGGAGGAATATACGTAACGTACGTCCACTTGGTCAAAGTTAAGCAATGTTATATCCCTGGTTTCATCTTCTGGAAATGAGTTTGAATGAACGTATCGATAATTAATTAAACATGCAAGAAAGCAGTGTGGATTACTGCAATCGCTATCACCTAATAGTAGGGCGGCTTCTTCTGGGTTGAATGCTTGCATCGTATGGACCTGAAGTCTGGGACAGCATGACGTATGAGACTGATGCTGACGGTTTCCTATGCCAGAGGTCGGGAACCTATGGCTCGCGAGCCAATTATGGCTCTTTCGATGACGGTGTATGGCTCGCAGACAATTTTGAGCTAAAATTTTTCATCACAATTAACAAGTATTAAATAATTATTCTGTGTCGTCTTAAAGTAAAACAGGTAAGAGAAATGACAATTTTGAAAATAAAATTCAAAATATAAATGTGGCGGACAAAGGGGCATCGTCAAGCACCGGCTGCGGACCACAGAAAGACTCCGGGGCACTTTTTACTCGGCACCCTGCCCCTCCCGGGTCTCTGCTCAGGCGCAACTTGTGGGACTCTCTGCAACAACTTCAGCGATTGTGCAATCCTCTGCTTTCACATTCCTACATGGATGCTCCTTTTGCCCGGGCATACCCACTTAGTGTGTCCCCGCAACACCGCAAAGACAGGCATGACTAGGCCTCTTGCAGCACCGTCAACATACTAGCACTGGCCACCGCTCTCAATTGCATCCAGACACCACACTGGATCATCTTAGCTTCACCACCTTCCTGAGCTCCCGGCGATGGACGCACTCCCAAAATCTCAACGCTTCTTCAGACGAAGATTTGTGTGGCACTTTCATGTGATTCGACGAGGACAGCTCACTTCCTGGACAATTTCTTGGTCGTGGCACCATCATCTCCCCCTTAGTCACGGCATCACCATTAGAAGTACCCTCTCTTGACCCCAACACATGCCTTCTTCCCTCGCTATTCGCACTTCCACCATTCAGTCGTACCTCTGCAGCATTAACTTCTTACCAAGCGCTCCGTGCTCTGCATTTAGCCATGTCCGCATCCCCATGCTCCTCTAAGGGCGCCAATGACAGGAACCTTGGCTTTCTTCCAAGCGCTTTCTGCTCTCCGCTCACCGCCTACCTACTTACCTTCTGTTTGCGCCACCTCTCACCCCGCATGAGCAACATCTTGGAATCCAGTTTCTTTTGCCTTTTTTCCGCGCGACTGCCTCGATTTCACCGTTGAGCACCGTTAAACCGACCAAACAGGTTACATCAGTAACAAATTCTTCTTCCTCCTCGACTCCCACCACGCCCCTTTTTCAAAACCTCTTAAATTTCATGCATCACAGACACGAAACAGGAAGAATCACCACTCGTTTCTAGTTCCATTGCCACCTCAGATGTTCTAATCGGGTCTGCCATCTCAGCCGAACGGTACTGCAGCCACTCCCTTCGTAACAACGCCGCTTCATCTGCTTTCCACCGTGGTGTCTCAGACCACACCTTTCAGATCCTAGGTCACATGTCCTCTCAAGCTTACCACAGATACATCCGCATCAGCATCCAGGATCTCAGACAAAAGCCCCCCTCAAGCCTCAGCCATAATTAGGAGTCTTTTGGGGATTGGCGTGGCCGAGGCCTGACGCCCTGAAGACTCCTTCCCCCATCCCGAGTCAAGCTCCCTGGTGGTCCGTCTTTCACCAGCTCGCCAGTCACGCCCCATGTGTTCTTCATCATCACTATCGTCACCATCACCTTGTCCTCATTTTATCGAGCCGTTTTTCTTGCCATCTCATCTTGCTTCTCAAACTAAACTTCTGGGATACAGGACACAAGTAGGATGGGGCGGCTGGGGCGTGGGGCCATAATGGACAGACATTAGAATAAATCCTCTTATAGCTCTTAGGAAACTCTATTGGCACCCAGTCAGTCACACATTCTGTCAAACTGAGATCGCCGGCTTTAGTTGCCTTTGGTTTTTGCCCATCAATCTTTAATTAACACGTAGCTGGTCCCCTCTTCTTCCTCTGAAAGGACCTTTTACATGAGTAAGTGCATCAATTAAGGCAGCGATATGTTAGCAATCTCCCCGACATAAGATCCCATGTCGGTCGCTTTCACGTCATGTTTTGATCCCCCCCCCAAGACGGTGAAACAAACATCGACCCTGTGCCGGAGCATGAACATCCCCTTCCCAGAGATTCAAGTGCCACCTGAGGACAGTGTTTCTCCGAAGGATTTCTACGTGTTCCAGGGCTCCTCCAAAGCCCCCACGGTGATTCACATGCCCTTGTTCAACCTCCAAAACTGCGGTAAGCTTTGGAAGACAACAGACTGTGTGTGTGCTTCCCATTGTGTCTCTTACTCTTAACTGTGTGTGTGTGTGTGCAGGTGAGACACTGAGTCAGTGGCAAAAGGAATATCACACATTCCAAGGTCCGTACAGCCAAGAGATGATTGAGAAGTTGCTGAAGAAGGCCGGTGAGAACATCACCAACAACAAGGAAAACCTCTTCAAGGAGATTGAACGCGCAGTCGCAAAGAAGAGCGGAAACCAGGCCTTTTAGCTTCCACCAAGCGGGACAGAACTGTCACATCCGTCTACATTTTGTACAGAGTTGTACAACACGGAAACCGAAAGTTACTGAGTTACAGGCTACGAGGGGGGGATGGTGGAGCAAGAGGGGGAGATAGAGAGGGAGAGAGAGTGAAACAGTGATACAGATACAAGCAAAATCAATAAAAAGATTTTTCCATCTATTTCCCACCATCTAAACTTGCACAACTGGACACTTTACATATTTGTTCACTGTGGGTATAGTGTGTGTTTTATGTGATCACCTTAATTTCATTTATAATGTCCCAGATCGATCAATAAACTTGGATCAATGGAAAACAATTACGGATATATTGTATTTATATGCCTTAGCCTCTGGTGGCCTAAAAGGGTGCATAACACCCAACCCAAGGGGGAAATGTATTTTTGCCCGAAAAACAAATTCAGTGCATTTACTGACCCGAAAGGAACCAATCACCCGGATCAGAACGACTCGACTCCTTTGGGTGATTTGTTTCTTTCGAGTCAGTATATCCAAAAATGTACTGACTCAAAATGTAATTCCTATGATTGTCGGGTAAAAATACCAATACCACCGGAAGTATCACTGATGACTCCGTCCAATTACAGTCCAATCACGCGAGCCGAAGGTGATTTGATCACCCCACAGTCGTGTACCGGCATGGCTTTGCGTCGTGTCTGCTGGGCGGCTCAGAATCGGCCCGAGCACATTAAGCCGAGTTTGAGCCGAGTAGGGGCCGAGTACAAACTGAGTAGGGCCAAAGTACTAGCCGAATAAGGGCCAGGTACGAGCCGGGTAGGGCCGGAGTACAAGCCGAATATGAGCTGAGTAGGGCCCGAGCACGAGCCGAGTAGGTCTGGAGTATGAGCCGAGTAGGGCGCGAGTATGAGCCGAATAGGGCTGGATTAAAAGCGAGTAGGGCCCGAGAACAAACCACATAGGGCCAGAGTATGAGCCGAGTATGGCCGGAGTACAAGCCGAGTAAAGGCAGAGTATGAGCTGAGTAGGGCAGGAGTACAAGACGAGTAGGTGCCAAGTATGAGCCGAGAGTGACCCGAGTATGAACAATTAGGGCCGGAGTACGAGCCGAGTAGGGCCTGAGGATGAGCCGAGTTGGGCCCGAGTACGAGTTGAGTAGGGGCGGATTACAAGCCGATTAGGGCCCAAGTATGAGCCGAGTAGGGCTCATACTTGTATGAGTAAACTTGTATTCTTCCCTCCCCCTAATCTGTACATTTGGCCAAAGCTCTACGTTAAGAATAATTTGATTAGAATTTAATATCCTGATATTGAGTCCATTGTGATGACACGACACCTTAATGTAAAAATATATCTTTACAAAAACGCCTGTTTATTATAATTTTGCTGCCTCGTATCAAAACACAATCAGCTGTTAATCAAAACCCTCAAGAAATAAGCAGACGTTGGCTCATTTAGAGACTTGGAGCCATATATTTATCACCATCTAAAATGCACAATTGGACACTTGAGTGTAGGCTGGGCCAAAGTATGAGCCGAGTAGGGGCCGAGTTCTAGCAGAGTAGGGCCCAAGTATGAGCCAATAAGGGCCGGAGTACCAGCCGAGCAAGGGCTGAGAAAGAACCGAGTAGGGCCCGAGTATGAGCCGAGTCGGGCCGAAGTACAAGCGAGTAGGGCCCGAGAACAAACCGAGTAGGGCCCGTATACGAGCCGAGTGGGGACTGAGTTCGAGTCGAGTATGGCGGGAGTACAAGCCGAGTAGGGGCCGAGTACTTGCTGATTAGGGCCAGGGTACAAGCAGAGTAGGGGCCAAGTATGAGCCGAGTGGGGCCCGAGTATGAGCGATTAGGGCCGGAGTACGAGCCTAGTAGGGCCTGAGTATGAGCCGAGTGGGGCCCGAGTATGATCCGAGTAGGGCCGGCGTAGGAGCAGAGTAGGTGCCGAGTACGAGCCAAGTAGGGCCGGAGTACGAGCCGAGTAGTCGAAATTCTGTATCAAAACAGAGATCATTTAGGATTTGACTGGATCGGATCAAATTGGATTCAAAGGAATAGGATTAGGGCCAAATGGGAGAAAAAAAAAGAGATTCATCTCAGGATTCAGAACGTCACGATGCTAAATGAATGACTTGCTGGATAAAAACGAACAACCACACAAACAAAAAAACAGATAAGAAAATTAACTGATAAATAAATAAACCAATAAATAAATTAACTTATAAATAGATAAAATATAAATCAATAAAAAATAAAGAAACAAACAAACCAAAAGCAAATGAATAAATAAACTTAGAAACAAATAAATGAATAAAAGAAAATAAACTGTTCACTACCAGGTCTCTCCGGTGTGTGGCGGTAATGTTCCACAAACGATAGAAAGCCGCCATTTAAAAACATCAAAAGAAGATGAATACGGAACAACGACCAGAGCCCGTGCGCCGTTAACGACAACTTTCCAAAATAACAAACAAATATGGAAGCTTTTTAAAATGACAAAATAATAATAATAATAATAATAACAATAATAATAATGTCAGAGTAGATAAAACCCCCCGAGCGGGTTTAGTGAACTTCTCTGCAAGTAGCACCATAAACATGCTGAATCCCGACACTATCCAGAGCCAGGTGTGTGTAGTGATGGAGGCTCTGGTGAAGGCTGCGGTGTCTGGGGTGAGGAGGCTCCTGGACCGGAGCTCCTCTGAAGGGAGGAGGCTCCAGGACCGGAGCTCCTCGGGGGTGAGGAGGCTCCAGGACCGGAGCTCCTCTGAAGGGAGGAGGCTCCAGGACCGGAGCTCCTCGCCGGTGAGGAGGCTCCAGGACCGGAGCTCCTCTGAAGGGAGGAGGCTCCAGGACCGGAGCTCCTCGCCGGTGAGGAGGCTCCAGGACCGGAGCTCCTCTGAAGGGAGGAGGCTCCAGGACCGGAGCTCCTCGGGGGTGAGGAGGCTCCAGGACCGGAGCTCCTCTGAAGGGAGGAGGCTCCAGGACCGGAGCTCCTCGCCGGTGAGGAGGCTCCAGGACCGGAGCTCCTCTGAAGGGAGGAGGCTCCAGGACCGGAGCTCCTCGCCGGTGAGGAGGCTCCAGGACCGGAGCTCCTCTGAAGGGAGGAGGCTCCAGGACCGGAGCTCCTCGGGGGTGAGGAGGCTCCTGGACCGGAGCTCCTCGCCGGTGAGGAGGCTCCAGGACCGGAGCTCCTCTGAAGGGAGGAGGCTCAAGGACCAGAGCTCCTCGGGGGTGAGGAGGCTCCTGGACCGGAGCTCCTCTGAAGGGAGGAGGCTCAAAGACCAGAGCTCCTCGGGGGTGAGGAGGATCCTGGACCGGAGCTCCTCTGAAGGGAGGAGGCTCAAAGACCAGAGCTCCTCGGGGGTGAGGAGGCTCCAGGACCGGAGCTCCTCGGAGGGTCCGCGGAGATGTTCCGGACCCCGCGTCACTGTGACCGGGGATGAAGAAGGGGGGAAAGACGCGTCTCTTCCGGAGGGAACTCGGCAGTTCAACGCGGCTATGACGGTCCGTGTGTTACGTTTATATCCGGTCGTCGGGTTAAATTATGGGATGTATCTGTTCACCGCGAGACCGCTAGGTTACCACGGCGACCGACGCTTCCCTCCCAGCGCGGGCGGAAGGAGCGTCGGACTGTGCCACTGTCCAACGGTCCGGCACGAAACGGATGGTTGGCTTTAAAGATTCCGCATGATGACGTTCCGCGCTGTTAGTATGTCACAGTGGAGCAACTATTATTATTATTATTATTATTATTATTGTTATTATTATTAATAATAATAATAATAATAATAATAATATGTCAATGTATATAGTTAAAAATAAATACAATTGTTACCGAGAGCCGATTAGAAAAGTCGGCAGCCTGGTTGCCACGGCGACGAACGCGTCCCTCTCGTGCGGAAGCAGGCTATTCGGAGCACACGCCGCTTAGGGTGTCACTGTTCAGCGGCCCGATAAGCAACGGGGGTTGACATCGGTTCCGCGTGATACGTTCCGCTTTGAAATTACATGCGTACATTTCAATGAACTTACATAGATATATAGAGGATAAGAAAATAAAATACTGAAGAATCGTTCCTTGGATGAGGGCTTGTTTTTATGTAAAAAAAAATAAAATAAATAATAATATATATATATATATATATAATAGAAAAATAATACCAAGTGCCCGTTTAAAGTGACTGTAGGTAGTTAACTTTGTAACTTTTGTAATTTATCCCGAATTAATAACGAGGATATTTTCTAAATGTCTTCATTAATGATGCTTTAAAGAATTAAGTTTCTTCAAAAAAAAATAAAATAGAGAAACAACATGGAACAAACCGGTGTGTATGGATGCCAATGATGTCAAAAGTATGTCATTGTTGATTAGATTGAATATGGTTAATATGGAACACAGACAAATGTGAATTGATGTTTTTGACATGTTATGTCAAACTGATTTCTTTAACGTGACGATTGCATTTTAATGAATTAATTAACATTAAAATGTAATTAAAACAATTTTAACCTCATATCTGAAACCCATTGCAGCCAGTTTAACTTGATGAACAACAGATTTCAGTAGTATTATTATTTTAATCCTTTATAGAGATTCACTGTGAGTCAGATGGTATTGATTCTTACTTTGACACACTAAAACTAAACAGAGGTTTCGGTTATAATTCCCTCACACCTTTTTCCTGGTATATTTTTTTCAGATGAAATTTGCGTCCCTCATGGAAACATGGACCAAAGGAGCAGCGGAGAAAATAGTCCTGATTTTGAGGACGTCCTTGGCTGCAGCTGAGCCCGTTGCAGGGACGGCCGCACAAAAGTGTCTCAGAACCCAAGGCGGACGAGTTGATAGACCCATAAAGCGTGAGTGTGTGAGCTGCTGAGAGGAGCGTGTTATGTTGGCTTTCATTTAACCTTAATATTTACTTGTATTCTTTTATTACAAAATTGCCAGTTGGAGGGTCTTCCCGGATGAGAAAGAAAACTGATGGGGCATCGGAACTGGCACCCCAAAAATTGGAAGTGAACCAAGGTGGGTTAGCAGCATTCAGTTTACAAGTCCACAGGCCTCCTTTCAATAATCTGCATTATTGCACTAACTTAGAATCTAAATTTGGACTCATATTTCACGCAAGTCTATTTCACAAAGTCAGACCTGATTTTTATTGTTCTTGTGCTAAAACTCACTCTCTACGATGTTTATTTTTTATTTTTGTTTTTTTGATTGTATTTAATTGTGTTGAAAGTTTAGTTTTTTTTTTGTGTTTACAAAATTAATTGTACTTTTCTCATATTTACCCAATACTCTAAAGCTGAGGTAACACAGGAGGATGCCGTCGGATCGCAGCATTTACCAGACGCACAGGATTCCCCAAGGAAGGACGGGGAGTCGCTGTCAGAACGCAGTAAAGATGAGGAGGAGGAGGAGGAGGAAGAGGTGGTGGAGGAGGAGGAGGTGGAGGAGGAGGAGGACGTCGTGGGTGAAGCTCTCTCCAAACGCACGAGACGAACATCCGCGGCAAAGGCGAAAAAGACGAGGGCCCGGGCGGAGCCGGTCAAATGTCCGTCCTGTGGGAAGACGTTTGCACAGAAGTGCTGGTTGGACAGACACGTGCTGAGTCACTCCAAACCCCACCTCTGCTCCCAGTGCGGGAAGCGCTTCTCCAGGCCCGACGGCCTCGCGGCCCACGCCCGGCGCCACAGCGGCGAGAAGCTCTTCAAGTGCTCCGAGTGCGGGACGGAGTTCGCCTACAAGAGCACGTTCAACCGGCACATGCGGCAGCACGGCGCCGACAAGCCGCGTGGCCACACCTGCTCCTTCTGCGAGGCCCAGCTCCCGGGGGCGCCGGCGCTCCAGCGGCACATGTGTCCGGCGCTGGCGACGACGTTCCGCTGCTCGCTTTGCCCCGAGAGCTTCGGGTGCCGCCGGAGGCTGGCTGAGCACGAGGACCTGCACCCGGGGGAGCGGGATTTCGTGTGCGAGGTATGCGGCGAGCGTTTCCTCTCCTCGGCGTCCCTGTCCACGCACCGCGTGACGCACGCGCAGGGGGAGGACGGCCGCGGCGGGCGTGTCGGACCCCTCCGGCACCGCCCCGGCGAGAAGCCCCTCGGCTGCGAGGTGTGCGGGAAGCGCTGCGGCCATCTCAGCGCCCTCAAGCACCACATGCTCGTCCACACGGGGGAGCGGCCCTACGTCTGCGACACCTGCGGCAAGCGCTGTGGCCACGCCAGCGCCCTGCAGAACCACGCGCGGGTCCACACGGGCCAGAAGGCTGGCCGGCGGCCGCTCTGCGAGGTGTGCGGCAAGTCCCTGAGCAGCATGGTCAAACTGAGGTACCACATGAGCGTGCACACGGGGGAGAAGCCGTACGCCTGCGAGCGCTGCGACAGGGCGTTCCGCAACCCCAGTAACCTGAGGAAGCACGACGTCACGCACACGGGGGAGAAGCGCTACGGCTGTGCCGTCTGCGGCAGGAGGTTCACGCGGGCCGGCAGCCTGAAGCTGCACGGGCTGATCCACACGGGCGACAGGCCGCACCACTGCGGGGTCTGTGGGAAGGCGTACACGCAGTGCGCCGACTTCGACAGACACCAAAGGCTGCACGTGCCGACGCAAACGCACGAACCGTGTTGACGTAAGAGGTAAGGGTTGTGGGTGCACTGATGCCGGTCGCTGACGCTGGCCCGGTACCACCACGAAAATGGGGTATTTGTAGCAGTCGAAGAGAGCGCTCTGTCTCCTCCCTTATTCTTCTACTTGCCGTTCACGGCAGCGCTCGCCCTCCCCCACGTGACTTCATGTTCAAGTCAGATTCTATATCAGATTCTAAGGCGGGCGTGGCTAATTGCATCACAAAAATGACTCCAGTTGTAATTCAAAGTAAAAAATAAAAAATCAAGTTTTTCACAATTTCCCCACACATTTATTCACTGGGTATGCCAACCTGCAAGTCGCTCTTTAAGGATCAAAGATAGGAAAAATCGTATTTTTCATTGAGGCAAAGCCCAAACTCTGTGGCTGTGTCCTACCTTATCTTTGAGCTCCTATTTTGTCTTATAATAGGATATCCTGACTACTTTTGTAATCAAAATTGGTAAATTTTTGATTGATGCGATAGGGCAGGGCCGCATCCAACATATCTGATCCAGAGATAAATGACTTGAAAAACTAAATCCATCGGGGGAAACCGCCTCCTTGTCTTCCCTTCTTCTCCACAAAGAAGCCGAGGACCAAAGAATCCAGTACGACCACACGTTTCAACTGCTATTTTGGGATACAGTGAATCCATACCTTTCATAAGAGTGCACTTCGACGTCCCCATCGACCATTACGCACGGTCCCAGCGAGGGCTTCCTCACAGGAAGTCTCTGTGTCTGTGAGTATTTTTGTGTGTTTTGGCGTATTCTTTTCCCAGCTCCAACGGCGCCGTGTGCTCGACGTACTGCGCCCGGTGCAGCTTGCGTGGCGACGGTCCATTCTTTCGGCCCGTCTCCATCACAGTTTGCCAACACAGCAAACGTGATGTTTTGCCCGTTGTGAAGCGTCCGCCGTCTCCTCGGCGGGCCGCAAGGCCCCGTTTCCCCCCCTTTCCAGCAAAGCTTTGGCGCGCGAAGGCGTCGATTCGGGGAGATGAGCCGCCTGGACTGCAAACCAGTTGGCACCTCAATTAAAGGAAAAACACTCTCTGACAGTCATTGCCACCGTGGCGCTTCGGCGATTGCGAAAACCCAATATGACTCCAGATCTCCGGCGTCTGCGCCTGTGGTTTGTGGCGTGCGCTGCACGGAGGACCGTCTTTTTTTTTTTTTTTTTTTTTTTTCCACCCCTCACATAGATATTTTTCCAGTGGAAAAAAAATTCACAATTAACGAGTCCGTTTTTCTTTTGCCAGTCTTTCTCCGTTTTCATCGCCGTCTGCGGATACATGACGGCGTCCCATCGGTGGATATTGACAGATTGATGGCCAGGGGAAATGTGTGTCCGGGCAGCTGGAACTGTACGCTTCACCCAATGAAAATGTTATCTTGATCACCGGAGAAATTTGTTGTGGTCGGGGGGCTTAGATTTTCCCTTTCTGCTCAGGAATGCCGGGGTCATTGGGTTAATGCAAAGAGGCCTAATGATAACATCGGGAAGATAAACCGGTAAAACCACTAAGTTGCTTTGCCTATTTCCATAAAAATCAAATCCACGTCAATTCTCAGGTTCCTGTTTGTCGCTAACAAACGGCGCCATTACTTCATTACTACCGTTATGACCATTACCTCACTGTGCAACCATTACGGCCCGAGCGTGTGGGCTAATGGGGAAGTGGCTTAAACTGCAGTTTAATGGCTGCCCTCGTCCGCATCATGTTACTTTTGGGCCCCCGGGGGCTTCTCTTCCAGGGCCCCCGCTCCATGCACGCAAGCTACACAAACACAGGCCTTCCCCTCGAAAGCCCCTGAGAGACTATTTTCTTAAGGCTAATGCCGCACTGTGCTTTTTGGCTTTTCCTATCTGTATCAACACACATTAATTGAACACCATAACACATGACATTCAAAATATATAATGGAATATTTCTTGGATGATGATGGTTTTACACTGCACTGCGCTGCTCTATCGGTATCATCAAGCACTATTAAAAACATACACAATGAAACATGGAAGGTGCCTTTTTCACTTTCAATCTAGCGTTCTGGACAGCACATGGAATAGCGTAGAGGGAGAGGTTCGAGAGGCACAGCACAGTAGCCGCAACCGTTTTTTTTTTGTTTTTTTTCTCCCCCCACCTCGTGAACCCAGGTCACGATGGGACGACAGGGCAGTGTGTTTTCCAACCAAACTAAGCTCTTATTGTCTGAGCTTCTTCATCCGAAATGTGAACCATCGAACTGAAGGCGGAAGACGACTCCCATGGCCCAGCTCAAGCCGTTCAGCTCTCTTCCATAATCCGTAAATCACATTTCACGCCAGCTGTAAAGGTACAAAATAAACAAAAGAAATACACATACACACATATGTAGACATACATACATTATATATATACCCGCACACACAAACACATGGACGCTGAAGCACTGAGGAATGGTCGTAATAATAATGCTTGTATGTGGAAAACTCAGTTGGGGGGGATGAATCCTGAAACGGTGCAGCATATGGAGGGGAGCAATTAGGAAACACGAACTTGATACGCCACAATTTACGCTCCATATGAAGCGGCAGCCAGCATCTGACACAGCTTGTTAGTCCGAGAACCCGGAGCGTCACGCCGCGCGGATCACTTTGCCGTGATGTGTCATCGCAGGTGAGGCATCGATGAGCCGCGGGAAAAAAAATGGAAATTCAGCAACAACAAGCCAGACACCGCAAATATGGAATTACCGAGAGGGTGATGTAATCCCATATTTGCGGTGACTGGCTTGACCCTCTCTCTCTGCCCCCCCCTGCCTTTATTTTTTACTTAATTCCCCTAAATCATTTTTCCTGAACATGACCTGGCATGTGCTCAGTAGTTTCTTATTGGCCCTGAGGGCAGCTGGGGGTCCGGGGCCCCTCTTAAGAGTTGTGACGGTAGTTTTACTGATGTTTACAGTACACTCCCTCCTCAGTGCCTCCATTAAAGCTGCTTCTGGGCACAGGCCTGCTTTAATGGAGCCTGGCCTGCCCACAGTCACTGGGCTACTGACAGTTACTGGGCTACTGACAGTTACTGGGCTACCGATAGTTACTGGGCTACTGACAGTCACTAGGATACTGACAGTCACTAGGATACTGACAGTCACTAGGATACTGACAGTCACTGGCCTGCTCACAGTCACTGGGCTCCTGACAGTTACTGGGCTACTGACAGTTACTGGGCTACTGACAGTTACTGGGCTCCTGACAGTTACTGGGCTACTGACAGTTACTGGGCTACTGACAGTCACTGGGCTCCTGACAGTTACTGGGCTACTGACAGTTACTGGGCTACTGACAGTCACTGGGCTCCTGACAGTTACTGGGCTACTGACAGTTACTGGGCTACTGACAGTTACTGGGCTACTGACAGTCACTGGGCTCCTGACAGTTACTGGGCTACTGACAGTTACTGGGCTACTGACAGTCACTGGGCTCCTGACAGTTACTGGGCTACTGACAGTTACTGAGCTACTGACAGTTACTGAGCTACTGACAGTTACTGAGGTACTGACAGTCACTGGGCTACTGACAGTCACTAGGATACTGACAGTCACTAGGATACTGACAGTCACTAGGATACTGACAGTCACTAGGATACTGACACTAGCATACTGACACTAGCATACTGACACTAGGATACTGATGTCATTAGGCTAGTGACGGTCACTGGGATACTGATGATTACAAGGTTATTGGAGGTAACTAGGCTACTGAGTCACTAGGATACTGATGGTAACTAGGCTACTGAGTCACTAGGATACTGACAGTAATTAGGCTACTGAGTCACTAGGATACTTACGGTAACTAGGCTACTGAGTCACTAAGATACTGACGGTAACTAGGCTACTGAGCCACTAGGATACTGACGGTAACTAGGCTACTGAGCCACTAGGATACTGACGGTAACTAGGCTACTGAGTCACTAGGATACTGACGGTAACTAGGCTACTGAGCCACTAGGATACTGACGGTAACTAGGCTACTGAGTCACTAGGATACTGACGGTAACTAGGCTACTGAGCTAATAGGATACTGACGGTAACTAGGCTACTGAGCCACTAGGATACTGACGGTAACTAGGCTACTGAGCCACGAGGATACTGACGGTAACTAGGCTACTGAGCCACTAGGATACTGACGGTAACTAGGCTACTGAGTCACTTGGATACTGACGGTAACTAGGCTACTGAGCCACTAGGATACTGACGGTAATTAGGCTACTGAGTCACTAGGATACTGACGGTAACTAGGCTACTGAGCTAATAGGATACTGACGGTAACTAGGCTACTGAGCCACTAGGATACTGACGGTAACTAGGCTACTGAGTCACTAGGATACTGACGGTAACTAGGCTACTGAGCTAATAGGATACTGACGGTAACTAGGCTACTGAGCCACTAGGATACTGACGGTAACTAGGCTACTGAGCCACTAGGATACTGACGGTAACTAGGCTACTGAGCCACTAGGATACTGACGGTAACTAGGCTACTGAGCCACTAGGATACTGACGGTAACTAGGCTACTGAGCCACTAGGATACTGACGGTAACTAGGCTACTGAGTCACTTGGATACTGACGGTAACTAGGCTACTGAGCCACTACGGTCACTCGTCTACTGACAGTGCCTGAGCTACTGACAGTCAGTCACCGGAATCTTCCAGCGATACGTGTGTTCAGCCTCAGATCTGCGGTGTAATCTGCATTTACTTCAAGTTGTATGTCTTAAAGGGCACAAACAAAAGATTTAACATGTTATTCTTCAGCCTTAAACGTTTGCCCCATTGGACCTCATGTAAGCGCGGTGAGATGCTGCAGCAGGGCGCTCGAGCTCCTCAGTGGGAAAGTGTTCGGCGAGGTGCTGCGAGCCACTTACAGATGATGGGAACCAACGTTTTTATGGGCTGGGGTAAAAAAAAAAAAAAAAAAAAAGTCTCTCAGATGAACGATCTCATCATCGCCGCCGAAAACACGTGTTGGAAGGTTGAGCGGGACGACGAACCCAGAGAAGTGACGGTCTTGGTTTTCCGAAAGGAGGTTGAGCGATTATGTTTGTCAGATGTGGATGGAATTTGGCCGCTTCAGGAGGGAGAAATGCTCTGGGAGCTCATGGACACTGGCTCTGGCTCCCCTGACCTCCGCGGGGGACGAGGAAAACACCCATAAATCCAGGTTTTTAAGTTATGGAAGTGGTTCCGCACTGGAGGAGAGTTCCGAGAAGAGAAGATGATGTCAACTTACTTGGGCGTGTCGTGTGAAACGGTTACCGAGCGCAATCAAGCTGAGAGAACTCTTAAAACCACCTTATTCAGCCATATACCACCCAATGGAAACGCCAATATATTGATACTTTGGGATGAATATCATACTGGTTTTACTTTTAGCGATGACCAAAGTCAAATCTAAGACACTAACTAAGAAACATAAAACACATTTTCTTCACAATCAAAAACGATTTGTCCCATTCATTTTAAAAATCAATAATTTACATGAGAATGTCATTTGAAATCCAATGACGTTTATTGACATTATGCCAAGTCGGCCACTAGGGGGAGTACAAGAGCCATAAAGAGTATCAGAAGTGGGACCCTAAAATATACAGTATCATGATAGAAACAACCATCTATCTGTCTGTCTGTCTGTCTGTCTGTCTGTCTATGTATCTATCTGTCTGTCTATCTATCTATCTATCTATCTATCTATCTATCTGTCTGTCTGTCTGTCTGTCTGTCTGTCTGTCTGTCTGTCATCCATCCGTCTATCATCCATCTATCTATCTATCTGTCTATCCATCTATCATCCATCCATCTGTCTATCTTCTATGCATCATCTATCTATCTGTCTGTATCTATCCATCCCTCCGTCTATATATCTATCATGTCTATCCATCTATCTTTCTATCATCTATCTATCTATCCACCTATCTATTTATCTATCTATCTATCTATCTATCTATCTATCTATCTATCTATCTATCTATCTATCTATCTATCTATCTATCTATCTATCTATCTATCTATCTGTCTGTCTATCATCTATCCATCATCTACCGTATCTATCTATCTGTCTGTCTGCCTGCCTGCATGCCCGTCTATCTGTCTGTCTGTCTGTGTGTGTGTGGCTGTCTCTCCGCCTGTCTGTCTGCCACGGATGCTTCGCGGTGGCCACAAAGCATCTGTCACTTCAGGGAACATTTCGGCTGCTGCTCCGGTCGCGACCGACCAGCACAACAGACGGGTGCGGGGACCTGCGCCTCCCGTCGGCGGCCGATCAGAGGAGTCGTCGCGTTGCGGTGCAGTTCCCTGCCGGACCGAAGCCGCCCTTCGGTGGGACGAGCCGCGGCTGCTGACAAGGGCCGGGTTCCACCTCTGGCCTTATCGCCGCTCCGCCCGCTCCCCCGTTGGCACAGCCCGATGCCTGACGCTAAGCAGGTCCGACGCTTCCTAATACCGCTTTATTGCATTTAGTCTAACCTTTAGGCCCCGCGGCGCTAATGCTCCTAAGAATTCAGGCGTATTCGCGGAGATTAGGAAGCACAATGACGATGACGCAGTTTTAATTCCCCCTGCCGGGCGGAGCGCACCCTGGGCCCCGGGGGAACCGTACACCGAATGCAGTTTTTGAGCAGAAGCGTGTCTTTGTCGGCGCGAGCTCGTCCGCGCTCCCATTCACTCCAGACCGCAAATACGCACGCCAGCACAGTGGGGCCGGTTTGGCTTTTAGCCGGAGCCCGGGGGTTGCCAAATATATGGAGAGGTCGAGCAAGAATTTGATCTGAATTTCGTGACGTTCGCCGAGCTGGGGGAAAAGAAGAAGTTACATTTCCCTGCGAAGACGTTCACTCAGAGGGATTGCTTGATCAGACCCAAACAAGAAGTGGTCACTTTCATACAAACATGCTGTGGTTAGAGTTGGGAGAGGGGGGGGGGGGCAAACAAAAAAAAAGCCAAGATTGAGAGGGGCCAAGAACTGTAAGTCTAATACCTTTTTCTCTCTGGTGACTGAGCACCAATCAGTACTTATATGACTACAGTGGTGGAGTGGGGATGAACCAATCAGCACGCAGGACAAGACAGACAGACAGATTGACTGATAGATCGATTGATA
Organism: Zeus faber; assembly: GCF_960531495.2. Classification (NCBI taxonomy): domain Eukaryota; kingdom Metazoa; phylum Chordata; class Actinopteri; order Zeiformes; family Zeidae; genus Zeus; species Zeus faber. The sequence goes on along the minus strand of NC_137204.1, from coordinate 24,420,026 downwards.
TGGTAGATAGACAGACAGACAGACAGACAGACAGACAGACAGACAGACATAGATAGATAGATAGATAGATAGATAGATAGATAGATAGATAGATAGATAGATAGATAAATGGACGGATGGATAGATGGATCGATTTATATAGTAGATACATAGCTAGATGATAGATATGGTATATAGATGGATGGATGGATAAATTGATGATGGGTACATTCATACATACGCCACGTTCCAGATTATTATGCAAATTGGATTTAAGTGTCAGGGCTCTTTGGATCATTTGGATTTAGATCTTTGGATTATTAAGCAGGCCACAGGTTTCAAGCAACATGGGAAAGAAAAAGGATCTCTCTGCTGCCGCCGAAAAGCCTCAAATAGTGCAATGCCCTGGACAGGGTCTGAAAACATTAGATGTTTCACGAAAACTTAAGTGTGATCATCGTACTGTGAAGAGATTTCAGAGCACAGACGGGTTGGTGCAGATAAAGGCACAATGAGGAAGGTTTCTGCCAGACAAATTCATGGGATGAAGAGAGCAGCTGCTAAAATGCCGTTAAAAAGCAGCAAACAGGTATTTGAAGCTGCTGGTGCCTCTGAAGTCCCACCAACATCAAGGTGTAGGATCCTCCAGAGGCTTGCAGTTGTGCATAAACCTACTTTTGGGCCCCCCCTAAGCAGTGCTCACAAGCAGAAACGGTTGCAGTGGGCCCCGAAATACAAGACCAATTTTCAAACAGTCTTGTTTACTGATGAGTGCTGTGCAACCCTGGATGGTGCAGATGGATGGAGTAGTGGATGGTTGGTGGAGGCCACCATATCCCAACAAGGCAGTGACATCAGCAAGGAGGTGGAGGAGTCATGTTTTGGGCCGGAATGATGGGGAGGGAGCTGGTAGGCCCCTTTAGGGTCCCTGAAGGTGTGAAAATGACCTCTGCAAAGTATATAGAGTTCCTGACTGACCACATTCTTCCATGGTACAAAAAGAAGAACCGTGCCTTCCGTAGCAAAATCATCTTCATGCCTGACAATGCTCCATCTCATGCTGCACAGAATACCTCTGTGTCATTGGCTGCTATGGGCATAAAAGGAGAGAAACTCATGGTGTGGCCCCCATCCTCAACCCTGTTGAGAACCTTTGGAGCATCCTCAAGCAAAAGATCTATGAGGGTGGAGGCAGTTGGCATCAAAACAGCAGCTCTGGGAGGCTGTTCTGACATCCTGCAAAGAAATTCAAGCAGAAACTCTCCAGAAACTCACAAGTTCAATGGAGGCAAGAACTGTGAAGGTGATACCAAAGAAGGGGTCCTGTGTTAACATGTAACTTGGCCTGTTAAGATGTTTTTGACTGAAATAGCTTTTGATTTCAGTAAATATGACCTTCTAATGCTGCAAATTCAACAAACGACTATTTTCAGTTCTTTACAACCTATAAAATGTTTTGAAACTCTGTTGTGCATAATAATTTGGAACAGTGCATTTTGGAACAGTGAGTTTTTTATTTTTGAAAAAAATACTGTTATCATTGGGAGGTTTGTTCAATTACATTCAAATTATACCCTAACGGTTGATGACATATTATACTGACTGTCATTTGCATCGACTATTTAGGAAAATCAGAGAAAATCATTTGCATAATAATTTGGAACGCGGTGTACATGCACACGGACAGAAAGACTTATGTGGACGATAGATGGATGGATGATGGCTGGCGGGATGAAAAGATGGATGGATCGCCACGGCTTGTGGTGTGTCAGAACGGGCCTCTGCGACAGATCCTAATCAATGTGTGTTATCTGAATAGCATATGACTGTGTGTGTGTGTGTGTGTGTGTGTGTGTGTGTGCGTGCGTGTGTGTGTGTGTGTGTGTGTGTGTGTGCGTGCGTGCCTGTGCGTGTGTTTATATGAGATGCGATCAATCAATGTCTGGGCCACAGTGCACTGACACAACGGCTCTGACCTTGGATGGCCACCATTAATTAAAGCTCTGTCATCAGTCAAATGCGGCAGTTTCCTGTTGATCAGCCCGTGCGGCACATCGGTGGGATGAAGCGTGTTTATAAGTTGGGTGCGTTGGTTGGCTCGGATCGATCTTGTAATACAATGCAGGGAAACGTGTAAATGGTAGCGGTCGCAAATAACGCGCGTATTTCATACCCGTGGATATTATCTATCATCTAAATCGTCAAACGTCGGCGCCCCCTTCGCGTGGACTTTCGGCCCGGTGTCGATGATATCAATGGCTCGACTAATCACACTTTCCTCGCCTAAACCCCTTTAAATAAACCACTGCTCGGGTCACCGGATATGAGAATAACCAAAGCTGATATTGTTCTGCATAATTACCCTCAAAGTCATTCTGGAATTTCATGCACCGTTGCAAAATCAATTGCTTGGCAATAATAGAATTGTCGGCGCCGAAACGTATTGACAATCGATGTTTTTCTCTGGCCCAATGTGCCAAAGCGAGTGTTTTTCTTTTTGATTAAAGGGGGGTTCATTTTATTGATTGACAGGGAAAGGTCAGGGTGGGAATGCCACCCTGGGGGTTTTGAAAGATGGAGTGGTATTTCATGTGAGGAAATCAAAACAAGCCTTCAAATGTACCCTCCAGGGTGCGGAGGGAGGGAGTTATGGCACAGATGAGTAACTACGAGGGCCTAAATAATAATAATAATAATAATAATAATAATAATAATAAATAGGCAGCAATACACGGGGTCCAGTTTAGTTGTGTTAGGTAGGTTTCAGGGATTCGGGGGTTTCCGGATCCGAGGAAAATATTCCGAACAAGCCTGACCAAGCAGGCAGCAATACGCAGGGTCCAGTTTAGCTGTGTTAGTTCCGAATTACAGATTTCCAAGTTTCCATGAAATGCAGCATCACTTCCTACCAACACCAATTACAAATTTCCGAGTTCACATGGAACGCAGCTTCTTTATTGTCTTAGACTTTCGGCTTCTCTTTGGCATCTGGAACACGGAAACACACAAACAACACAATTATTTAAGAACATAACTAATAACACAGTTATTTCTAAACTCAACAAAAACATATCTTGAAATAAAAAAAAAACATCCTGGGGAGAAAAACACGAATCACAGTTATCCCAGTTCAATTGATTGCAGCATAACTTCAGGGTTTTCAGAGCTCTGTGAACGCACCATCACCTACCACGTCCGCGTCTTAACAGAGAACGAGTCCACTAGTTATCGTGGCTCGTGGATGGTGTCGCTTTCTCGGACAGATAAAAAAAAATAAAAATAAAAAGATTTATCTCATGAAATTGTTTTTCTTATTCATCGTGTTTCAGGCAGGTCTCTTGCGATGTGTTTATCGCGCATGTTAATATCGCGACGACACCGCGGACCTCGGTTGTTCCTGCTCCTAATGTAGATCGATGTGGATCAAACTGCATCTGCATTTAATGTTGTCAGAGATTTTGCAGCAACATCTGTCGGCGTTTTTCAGGACCTTCTTTCTGGGTTTTTTGCAGCCCTAACTCTAGGGTTTTGTCCAGAGTTTTCAGAGTTTTGTTCAAAAGTTTCCGAAAGTATTTGAATCTTTTTATTTTTATTTTTCCGACGACGGTGGCTTACCTCTAAAGCAGCACATTCTGCCCAACTTTTTTTTGCTGTCTTGGAATATGGATTTCTTTGAGGCATCTGGAATCCAAACATATCAAAATAATAATAAATCAATAAGAATAATAAATAATAATTAAATATTTCAAAACACACACAATAAATTCATGTTCCCTGTATTATGAAATTGCTTATGGTTATTGTTACCAGCAATTGTAACTCAGGAAGTTTGTATACATTGCTATCTCTGGAATGTCTGAATTCTGACAGTGATGTTATTGGCTTTTTATTTGTTATAACTACTTTGGTACAAGTTTGATCCAGATTGGGGTCTGGATTAATACAATTAGAGCTCGACCCCTAATAATAATAATAATAATAATAATAATAATAATAATAATAATAATAATAAATACAGACGCAGGCAGAAATACACAGGGTCCAGTTTAGTCCTGTTAAGTATGTATTACAGTTTTCCAGGTTCTCTGAAACGCAGCACGATTTTCACCGCATCGGCTTCCCCGGTCTCCTTGTTGCTCGGCTCGCGGCGCAACCACTATGCAGTCTGGGAAGCGCAACTCTCCGAATGCGAATGAGCACCCAGAGACGGAAACCAGACTTATATAACATCGGTTCATGATGTCACAAAGCGCCTCGCTTCACAATCTAATCAAAGTACGCCAAAGTTCTTCAACTTCCGGTAAATATTTGTTGGTTTTTCCCTAATTCCTGCTCCAAATGTTGATCAATCCAGATCAAACTTACTCTAGATGTCTGAGAGGTCTCGGTTCAAACAACATCTCCACAATGTCCGTGGGTTCAGCTGTTCGTCTTCCAAACATTTTTAGCCCGAAAAATGCCAAGGGGAATAATAATAAAAATCCCAGCAAAAATAATGGGCTGGACCAATAATATAAATACATAATTCATATATATTATATGTATTTATATTATTATTATTAGTAGTGGTAGTAGTAGTAGTATTTATATTTATTAATAATATTTTTTTTCTTTTTTATTTAATGGGGAAAAAACCTGACCTAATTATTATGTGAATTGTGTAGCCAGGCCATAATGAAAATTCCCCATGTGAAAAAGTACCCAAATTGATTCCTAAAATCCACTAATAAATGTAAAAATCATACTACTCGGATGTGGACATCATTGTTTTTCTTTTGCGTGCGTATGTTTGTGACCACTGTTTGCTTATTGCGAAATACGAAAGCGCAATAACAATTACTGAACGTATTATACAAACAGGTTTTTACACACCTGAGTTTCACTGGAGCTTAATGTACATCCTGAATCGCCCCCCCCCCCCCCGGCAGATTAATAAAGTGTTATCGTATTTATTTTGAAAAATATTTTAGGTGTTTCTATTTCCCAGCCGGTGAAACACTGTAGCCACTACGAGCCGCTACTCACAGTGAGGGAGGATCTTGGTGTGATTATGTGCTATTGTGTGTGTGTGTGTACAATGTGTGTCTACGTTTACAAGTGTGCATGTGTGACTAATCCACCTGCCCTAATGGTACCATTAAGACTTTACATTTTTTTTTAACCCAAATAGGTTAAAATCAGCTCCATAATGGAGCCCAGCGCCAGCCCCAGAGCGCGGTCCAGCGGTGGGGGATAGGGACATTTGACTTGGGGAATAATAAGGTATAATAAGATCCGCAAAGTGCCCAAATTGCAAAATCAATACTAAACTGAAAGGTTGCCATGGTCACAATGGAAGCGAGGCACTTACGATCGCTCGCTAAAATATTGAGATGCGCTTTCCATAAATGATGTAACAAGACAAACGGCGAGTGATAAAACGATGGAAATGATGAAGCATTTAAGGCGGAAAATTACATTAGGTCTTCTCCTGAATCTCCCCCCGGGGATTAATAAAGTGTTATCTCACGTTATCTTATCCTATCGCATGTTATCTTATCTTCCAGAACAATAAAACGGAACACATGGCGCTGGCCGAATATACACTCTTGTAATTTTGACGAGGAGGAGATACCTTTGCTTTATATATTGATAAAACTTGACGGAGCGGACCGAGGGATTCTCTCCGACCGATTGACAGTTTGTCTCCAAACATAAACATAATAAATACATGTTGGTTTTAATAAGCACTTCTTTGTATTTTTTCTGTTGATAATCTACGATTGGGAAAACCCTGTTTAATAGATGGCTAGTCTCTGTTGTAATGCAAAGACAACATTCATAGAACTTGAACATTCATTTGGCATTAGAATCATTTATGGAAGAACTTTTTGACCTTAAACCCAAAACACATTACATTAAAACATTACAACATCACATTTGGTCCCCGTTACAAAGTAATCTCTTATATTTTAAGAGATAAAATATCAATTGAACTGATATACTGACATCTACCAGGTAATAAAGTACATAAATGCACACGAGAACTCATAGTTTGTAATCTCCAACCACTACAGAGCGATGGAGTCAACACCGCAAACTGGACACGGTGCGAATGGACATTCTGAATCAGAACCTGCACATTCACAGTAAATAACATGACGGCGTCGTAAAGCGTCTCACTTAAAATCTCGTCTCATTCAGTTTGTTTCCAAACAGTGGCGTGTCTGTCAAGCAGGACCAGCTGGGTACTTGGGGTCATATTTGGTGGATTTTTCCACAAGTATCTCCTTCATATGTGGATGGATTTGGATGAAACTTAATCCGGGAGATGTTTGTGACGTACCGGTTTGAACGACACCTCAAGCGTGTTCGTTACTTCCTTCATTGTCGTGTTCCAGGCACTTTTAGCCCTGTTGTAGATACTTTGGCGTTCGATGACTTGGACCGTGTCTGTGATTTGGGTCAAATTTGATCGTTTTTTTCTGCTCCGTATGTGGATCGATTTGGATGAAACTTAAACTACAAGATGTTTGTGACATACCGGTTCTAACGAGACGCCAACTGGACCAAATCCGGACTTACGTCTGGACCAATCAGCGTGCACTTACGCCACTGCATGTTGCTCTTCTGGCGTTGGGTTGAAATATCCCGGTGTTTTAAGAAGTGTGATTGTTCCTGCATCACGCAGTGCGGACACACGAGAAAACATCGGCTCCTCTAATGGCTCTTCGAACTTCCTGCGGTGCAAAAACTTATTTTTTGTCCGATCATAGCTTTACGAGTGTCTCAGCCCCGGCGCAAGCTCGTAGGTCGTACTCGCGAGTGGCTGGAGGGGAATGACTTCGGAGAGCCCCGAAAAACTTCAAATTAAAAAAATGCAGAGTACCCCGAATACCCCTAATACTAATATTAATGATAATTTAAATAAATAAATAAATAAATAATAATTATTAATAATAATAATAATAATAATAATAATAATAATAATAGTAAAATCCACCAAAACAACAACAACAAGAAAATAACAGCAAGACAAATAAAATAAAATATGCCCTTTAAAACGTGATTTAAGGCAGGTTGAAGAAGCCTACAATGAATGAATGTACTCATCAGCACACCATTACACTCTCATAGTATTTACAAAACATATTTTTACAATTGGGATAAAACAGATTGTCGTGTTGTGTCTACTGTTGTTATTGTTGTGTTCAGCAAAGCAAACAATGATAGGCGAGAAAAAAAAAAAAAAAAAAGGACCAACACAACACCACAGAACAGGATTGTGCCCGGTGGTGCGGAGGGCGGAGGGCTTGAATGTCAGGGAGCGTCTTAATGAGCACAGCCACCCGTCTGTCTCTCTCTCTCCGCATGGACCGTGGACCACCATGACTGCTGCTATCTATATACGTATGTATCTATCTATCACTGTGTCATGGAAAGCGTGTTTTGTGTGTGTGTGTGTGTGTGTGTGTGTGTCCTCTCTCTCGTTACTTCCTGCTCTGCCCCCACTGTGTTTTGTTTTTTTTCTCTACTTCTCTCTCCTCCTCCTCCTCCTCTTACTTCATTAGTATCGGTAGGATCCTCGGCAGCCGGTATCGAAAGCAGCTGCTCTCTCTCCCTCTCTCTCTTTCTCTCTCTCTCTCCCTCTCTCTCCCTCTCTCTCTCTTTCTCTCCCTCTCTCCCTCTCTCCCTCTCCCTCTCGTCCATTCCGCTGTTCCATTGAGGGATGCGTCTCAAGGTTTTGCTTCACTGCAGGTGTGTGTCTCCGTGTGTGTGCGTGCGTGCGTGTGTGTGTGTGTGTGTGTGATCCTTGAAGAAGCTGTTGCATTGATTTAGACTGGAGGGCTGGACCTGTCAGCGGCCTTGAGTGTCGAGGAACAGCGCCGAGACCCACAGGCGAAGAAAATGGATTTCCGAGTTTGCGCTGCATTTATCCAATGAATGCTTGAGGGATTTCCCTCTTTGAATAATATACTCCCAACCACACAGACCGACTCCAGCACTCCCCACGCACATAATGTATTTCGGGCACCTCGTTCTGCTCGCCGTAAAATACACAATGCAGCGTGCACTCAGGGCCCCGGCGCGTTACTGGACACTTGGTTTTCTGTGTAGATGCAGTACGACTGTTTGAACAGCGTGGAATGCGACCACTGTGTGTTCAGAGGCTTTCAGACCGCCGGACCGCACCAGACGCACTTTTGTGTTGTGTGCTATATAAGCCTTTGCACGTGTGAGGTCCTTGTCGTCCCTCTGCTCCGGTGTCTGCCCGTCCACCCGTCCGTCCGATCCCCTTCGCACATGCCGGGTGTATCGCGGGGGGAACCCAATTTGTCGCAATTCGGACACGTGTTGGCGAGACAGCGGGCCACGGGCGGGGGCTCCGGAGTTGCTTACGTTCCGCAGTGCAGGACGTTCCGGACAGGCGTGTTTTGAACGGTCGCTGTATTCTATTCTAAAAACAAACAAACAACAAAGTGCTTTCTTCTATTCTAAAAACAAACAAACAAACAAATAAACAAGCAGATATTTTGCCCCGTTTTACAGGTGTTTCCCACATCCAGAGCCGTCACAATCATTACATAATCGTCTGATCGCAAACCTTTTAGTAAAACTGTCAGATTCCACAATCAATCGTTTTCCGTTCAAATTTGGGAGGAATTTTAAAACAATGTTAGAAATGTCGCAAGAAACACAACGTGAATGGGGGTAAGTTTCCATCGGTTGGGTTGAGGATAAGTGCCAAGTGCGGTAACTTATGGAAACGAGTTCTGTCAGACAACTTGACGGCGCCACTAGCTTCCACGCCCTTATTTGGCCCTACTTGCTTACCTGTGCTGCGCTCCCACCACCTCCCCTGCATCCACCTGTTGCGCTCTACTCTTGTCCATTATATAGAACTATATCCATTATTGGGAACTATGGTTTGAGCCGCCTGTATAATAGCACCACCACTCATCTGTTTATTTATCTGATAGTATTATTTTTATTAGTATTTATTCATTGTTTCACCCTGGTCCTCGTCGTTGGTCGCGCAGGGCGTCAGGATGGCTGCCGGTGATCCTCACACTCCGCAGTGGGACGCCGCCAGCAGGGGGCCGGCGAGGCCGCACCCCGCCGCTCCCGAAATGAGAGATGCAAAGTGATGTCATCTCATACATGAAATGCACGCGGTCGGTCGCCGTCGCGGGGGCCAGATAAGCCGGTAAACCTGCGGAGAGCGGGATGAGAATCACAGGCGGCGGCGGTGTCAAAACAACCCATCCGTGGGACGTAGACGAGCGCGTGGCAACGCGGACGGAGATGGAGCGGTGGAGGGAAAGCGACGGAACGGATGCTCCAGGCAACTGGTGTCGCGGTTCAAAGCAATTTTTGGAGCTTGTGTGTGAGTTTGTGGGTTTAGGAAAGTATTTGCAAACGCGTGTGTACGTGTGTATATGTGTATTTCAAGTATCAGCACTTAATTGTTTTCTGTTTTCGGTTGCTTTTTACTACATTTCAAAGCAAATGATGTATCTGTGACGTTACTTAAGTGAGAAAGATCATCTGGATTTATATTTATATTTATACTTGTTTATTCTTGCAAATGACCTGTGTTTGCTGTACACCTCGCCGGGAGCAATGAGCAGTAGAGCCCAGACGCCAAACTCAAACTATGCATAATTAATAAAGATCATGTTCGAGTACGTCTGAGGGTCATCTGTCAGAAGTACTTTGAATACTTTAAGAATTTAACAGCAAGTGTTATATTCATTTTATGTCCGGATATCTGCACAAGTGTGCGTGTGTGTGTGTTTATTTTATTGCGTGTCTACACTCCTGTCGCCTGTCAGGCAGAAGACGTGTCTGTGGTTAATAATCGGTAATTACCTTTAATTACTGGCCCGACAGGTAGCAGATGGAGGAGTCTGGTGAGTTGACGCGCCGCCATCCACTCCGCTGACCCCGCTCAATCCTCCTCCACCTCCACCTCCCACCCCTTCCTCCACCTCTCCCCCGCCGACCTGCGGGGGGGGGGGGGGGGTCACGGGGTGAGGCAGGGCCCCATCCTTCAGCCTCAGCGCAGGCCGAGCCGGCGGCATGAAACACAAGACGATGCCCCCAACCCCACCCCCACCCCCACCCATTTTTCTCTCTCTCTCTCTCTCTCTCTCTCTCTCCAATGAGGCTTTATCGCCATGACCATGAATACATGATCATTATCGTTATCATCGGGTGTTTTGTTACTATTTCTGTACCATGCGTAGTTATTATTATTATTTACTATACATTTCACAACTAACCAGAAAACTATTTAACTATAACAACTACAGTATATTTTATCCCTTTATTGACCTGCGCTGTTTTTTGCTTGTGTTTCACCTGAATATTCACACAGGGATTAATATCAGTTAATATCAAGTGTTTATGTTAATGATCGAAACTACTTAAATACTGTTTTTCCAAAGCACATTACAAGAATAAAGGTAGACAGAAAATGTATAGAAAAAAAAAAGGTAAAATGTCACGTGTTCAAGTCATGAATAAAATATAAACATGTATCTAAACCACATAATCAGAACAACAAGATAAAGTACACCATCCTCCCAAAACACTCACTCTCTCTCTTTTTCTCTCCCTCACTCACTCCCTCTCTTACTCGCTCTCTCTTAAGAATATTAATTCATTTGTTTTCATACATTTAAAAATATTCATGTGATGGAAATATTTTCTGTTCCAATTTAAAGAGCAAATCAGTTATAATAGCCTCTGTAAACAGGCAAAACACATTTAAGTAAAAAAAAAAAAGAAAAAAATCCCCTTTTTCTCCCCCGTCCTCTCCCTCCCCCCTCTCTCCCCCTCTCCCTGTTCTTCCATAGATGATTTGAAGATGTAATCAACCCGCTGACAGCTCCTCAGTGGTAGACACAAAGGAGGTTCTTAAATCTTCATTAGTCAATAGTAAACGAGGTTTGTTTTGCAGTGCCACACGCGCGCGCGCGCGCACACACACACACACACACACACACACACACACACACGTGCTATATTCTCTCACACACACACACACACACGATGACATGCACGTTGTGGGCAGATCCATTACATCTTAACTGAGAAACTGTGGAAATGGTGCCTATTGATTTTTTTTGTTTCCTTTCCTCCCTCTCCTCCTGCGCCGTGCGGAGGCCTACTAACGAAATCACCCCCACCCTCCACGGAGGCCGCCAGGCGCAGCTCTGCCACCTACACGGGTGGAGACGCGCGGCGCTCAACCTTCGCACCGCGACAATAGATCTTGCTCCTCTCAATCAACCCCCCCCCATTTTATTTATTTATTTATTTATTTTTATCCCCCCCCCCCCCGCTCCCTCATCAAGGTGGCGGCGCTCCATTTATTATTCATCTCATCAGTGGCACTAAACGATGCAAACGACCTTCTCTGAACTGTATGGGAGTCCATTTGGACACTGTCAGACGCCATTAGACATCCCCTGCCCCGGCTGCTCCAGAGGGTCAAGTCGCTGAGCCAGCGCTGACACATGCGAGCGTGCACGTGCGTGTGCGTGTGCGTGTGTGTGTGTGCGTGTGCGTGTGCGTGTGTTGTTTGCATGCGTGTCACTTTGTTATTCTAAAGATAATGACAGTATATCCCTTCTACTTGGAGCCAGTAGATGGAGTAGAGAGAGTAGACTAGGGGTGGGCGGCGAAAGTCGACACGGCGTATATCGCGATATTTTTCCCTCGGCTATATTGTATCGATACTCAGGAAGCGTTACTTTTTTTTTTTTTTTTTTTTTTTAACATCTAAGCCGACTTCGCAACGAAGCTGTAATCGTATCCGACAGTCGGATAATCCCCCCTGGTGGCCGTCAGATGTAGTGCGTCTGTGTTTGGCGTCACAAAATGAGGTCAGGGAAAAAGGGAGAGCTGGTGTTTTCCCGTTCAACAGGGTCGGTTTGCTCGGCTGGACATTCTCCATTTTCCATGAGTGAGAATTGACAACTCCCTTTATATCGTGTTTGGACAGTGAGAGAGAAATAAAAAAAATACACACAATTCACGACTTTTAAAATAGATTTATCGATAGCGAATATGGTGACATCCATGGTTAACGTTAATAACGTCGCTAATTCACATGCGTGTTATTGACTTTGTTTTAAGCCTTAAAGCCCATGTTAAGAACTTCACTGATGTAAATTCCTGAAGTAGTTTAGGAAACTTGTCAGATGAGTTGGAAAATGCGAAAACACATCCCGAAGCTGCGATCTCCATTTCGCATCGCAGCGCGTCTCAGCTTTTCGCGTGGGATATCCGACTCTGGAATGAACGGACATTTATTTTTTCTGACCATAAAAACTGCATTTTAGGAACCGGAAACAAAGCTTTTGGAAAAGGCCTCTGTGTTCCGTGTATTGGTGAGAAAGAAACAAACGATATAATCACAAAACAACAGAATTGCAGTATTAGCGTAACACAACCCAAGTAGTGATGATATTGTACCGTGATGATATCGTATCGTGATGATATCATATCGTGATGATATTGTATCGTGATAATATCACATCAGGATGATATCGCACTGTGATGATATCAGTATCGTGATGATATTGTACGCGTTGATATCGTATACTGATGATATCGCACATGCTGATATCGTATCGTGATGATATCACACGTGATGATATTGCATCATGATGACATTGTATCGCAATGATATCGCATCGTGATGATATTGCACCACGATATCGCATCGTGATGACATTGCATCGTGATGATATTGTATCACGATAATATCGTATCGTGATGATATCGCATCATGATAATATTGTATCGTAATGATATTTCATCGTGATGACATCGCATCATGATGATATTGTATCGCGATGATATCGCATCGTGATGACATTGCATTGTGATGATATCGTATCATGATATCGCACCTTGATGATAACGCACCGTGATGATATCGCATTGTGATGACATTGCATCGTGATCACATTGCATCGTGATGATATTGTATCACGATAATATCGTATTGTGATGATATCGCATCATGATATTATTGTATTGTAATGATATTTAATCGTGATGACATCGCATCGTGATGATATTGTATTGTGATGGTATTGCACCGTGATGATATCGCACCGTGACAATATCGCATTGTGATGACATTGCATCGTGATGATATTGCATCACAATAATATCGTATCGCACCGTGATGATATCGCATCGTGATGACATTGTATCATGATAATATTGCACCGTGATGATATGGCACCGTGATGTTATGGCATCGTGATGACATTGCATCGTGATGACATTGCATCGTGATGATATTGTATCACGATAATATCGTATCGCACCGTGATGATATCGCATCGTGATGACATTGTATCACGATAATATTGCATCGTGATGATATCGCATTATGATAATATCGTATCGTAATGATATCGCACCGTGATGATATCGCATCATGACGATATTGTATCGCGATGATATCGCCACCGTGATGATATCGCATCACGACAATATCGTATCGTGACGATGTCGTATCGTGCGACCCCTGGAGATTCCCACGCCGACGCCAGCGACGTGGTGCAGTTCTGAGAGCTTGTCCGGACTTTCTACACTTTCTCTTCGTAGAGCGGTTTTCTGTGAGCGACACCTGAGCCCACGGCGGTGGTGCGGTCCATGTAACTCTCTCTCTCTCTGTTTGTTTCCCTCGCCCTCCTCTTCCACTGAGCCGTCCCGTCCTCAGTCAGTAAACACAACGCCGCCTTTAATTAGCTCTGTGCTTCTAATTGATTAAAATTCCCCGTGGCGCAATTATGCGATTTCATAGACACGCTTGCCTTCTTTCCTCTCTTCCACTCTTCCACTCTTCCACCCTTTCACTCTTTCTTTGTCTTTGGCACGTCTTTGTGCTTTTGTTCCCCTGCGGTTTTATCGGTCTCAGTCGAACAGCTCACATCGAGACAAATTGATTCATGGCAGGCGGAAACAGGAATATCTATCTGTCTGTCTGTCTGTCTATCT
>NC_137204.1:24381040-24403540 GCF_960531495.2 Zeus faber | reverse complement strand
TAATACCATTTCAGACACCCCTCAAGTGGACCATACCATTACGCCGACCCCTGCGGCGCAGCGGAGGGCGGGTCCGCGGTTCAGATCGGAGTCTTTTCCCCAAAACAAACACAAATAACGACTTTATCGTGCATTTGTTTTCCTTCGTTTTCTAATTAAAATGGGGGGGGGGGGGGAGGGCCCCGTGCGTAACGGGCACACCCTCTCAGTCACTCACTCTGCTTGGAATGATGCAGAAATGCCGCCAAGAGGGATCGTGTTGAATGTTAACCGGCGCAAATCGATAGCAGGGCTTGTGAAAATGCAGACGGAAACACATAATACAGTATTATGACGGCCAAAATAAAAACCCGACGCAGAAGGAATCGCATGAGACATTCATTCATTTCCTTGGTATTTATAGAGCCATGATGCCGAATGATGCCGGACACTGACTGAGCCCCGGTGCAGTGTCTTTAGATGATTAGTTTAATGTAATAAATTGAGCGTTGGGCGTCGGCCATCACCAATGCATGAGTCAGAGGTAATTAAGTGCAACGGCGAGCCATGGGAACCGAGTCCATACGGCAAAAACAAACATCGCCGCAGGACATTTTGAGTCAATAAGTGTGATATTAATATTATTATGATAATTATTCATATTTTCTTCCTCTAAATCGGGTGGTTTGATTTCCTTGGCAATAAGACTTGTTGTGTAAAAAAATATGTTAAATTGAATTATCTTTTAGAACCTTTCATCAAATAACATCATTGCTATTCTTCAACGAACCTCATTGTTATTCACCAATAATAAACGTGTCTGCCTTTATTTCTCTAAATCTCCCCTATTATTTTGCAGGATAATCATTTCTCCGCCGTGGTTCCAGACCCACAGGGGTTTTCCACGGTAACGGCCGATGACACGGCGGTGGATTGTTAGTGCGGAGTGCAGGTGTAGATCATTAGAGGTTTATGTATATGCCCTTCATAACCCTGTGTAAGGTCAGGAGAGGGGAGGGGGGTGGTTAATCTCTTTATCAATCTGCAGGCAGGAACACAGCGGAGCACGCCTCGGTTCGGGTCTTTCTGGCCAAGGCCGCGCCATTGTGCATGTAGTGAGGAATAACTCCGGCACAGCTTGACATTTGGCATAGGGAGGAAAGATATTGGATTTTTAATTAAATTAATGTGAAGAGAAGAAAAAAATCATTTTCAGCGGCCTATTTGCAGAAACATAATGACTCAGTGCACTGACTTTTTCCATTTCATATATATATATATATATATATATATATATATACACACACACACACACACACACACACACATTTTTTGTATATTTATTTATATATATTTTAGCTGAGGAATTTATACAGTTCTACAGCTCTAGGGAATTCTATGTCACCAATAAGCAAGGTGCTTGTTTTGCTCCATAAGTAAACGCAGTAAAACAAAACGCACACACTGTTTTGGCGCGCCGATCACGGGCGACCCATCGCTGGCGCCGGGGGCTCAGTCGGCTCCGCCAGAGAGGGAGCGGTCGGTGCACGGTGCCGGCCCTGCGGGGCTATTCAAGATCGGGGGCGATTCATAAAACATCGGGGGCCAAAACCCCCCCCCCCCGATGCCCGCCCCTAACGGCCCCACTGCTTAGTAGTTTAAACTGTATATATCACAAAAAAGAAGAACAACACTAGAGCTCCACTCTGACGCGATTGAAATTTGCTTTCGTCCAAACCAACAGCCACGGATCGGGTCGTGCACATCTGTAAAAATGAACTCGCTTCACTTGGGCCACACAGTTCCAACCCCCTACAGCGGTGTTTTTCAACCACCGTGTGGAAACACCAGCGGGCCGCAAGAGCTCGCCAGGTGTGCCGTGAAAATATCAAATTCCACTTAAAGAAAATATAAACACTGGTAATGAGCTCTTGCAAGATCAAAAATTGGAAGGCGGCCCTAATTCATCTGATTCATCAGTTCCAGATAGAATGGCAGCTCCCGCAGAACGAGGTTCGCTCCGTGCGAGTGCCAACTATTAGCAGCGATGAAAGATTCTCTTTTTTGAGAGTCGGTTCTTGACGAGTCACGCGGTAAAAAAAAAAAAAAAAAAAGAGTCCGGTTCCATTTTCCTGAACGATGAAGAGTCAGAGGAGTCGGTTTCGGCTCGGAGTTTCTCACGAGAGTCGTTTAATCCTGTCAAAATCATTCATTTTGACGGAATCCAAAGAGTAAATAAGTCACATTCAGTATGAATTGTGCCCAATGCATTGGTCTGTTTTTCCTCAGCAATCATTATTTCCAATCATTGAAAATATGTGCTCCCTACAAACAAATAGTTCACGTGTCTTGCATCACTAACTTTCTGTATACCATAATACTACTACTATCACTACTATTACTACTGCTACTGCTACTACTACTACTGCCACTACTACTACTACTACTAATAAAAATAATAATCATAATAATAATAATAAATATAGCTGAAGGCCGCAATACAAAGGGTCCAGTTTAGTCATCTTAGGTAGGTATTACAGTTTTCAGAGGTTCCGAGGTTCCCGAATCTGCGCTCTGTGATTATATGCGGGGACATTTGGAGCGGACCGAGGGACTCTCTTATCGTGGATTCTTTCTTTCATCGCTCTCCTTTTGGGCGGATGGGGGCCCCGCCGGGCTCGGGTTGGGAGGAGTCCGAGTTCAAGTTCAAATTGCCGTTTGAGGGAGCCCCGCCGCGTCAGCTTCCCCGCTGCGCGCTGCCGAGCGGAGGAAGCACCAGTGCGCCCACTGTACGATTGGTTGTTCATGTCACATGTTTGAAGTGACATTTACAGAGGTACACGAAGGTAGTGGAACTTATGTAATTTTAGTTGCGACTTTTTGCCTTGGATGACATTTTCAATAAGTTACATTTCCATGAAATACGAAAAACGTTGCAGTATTTCTGTGAGTAATAATCATCTCACGGCTCCTATTTTTCCGATGCCTCGCTGGATCATGAACGCATCACTCAGTTGCACATGGTCACTGGTTTTTGTGGACTACTGTTTTTCATATTTTTCATTAATCCGGCAAAGTAATGGGGACCATGGAGATAAAATATCAATCGAACAGATCCACAGACATCTACCAGGTAAGAAGGTACATAAATATACATGTCAACACATAGTTTGTAATCTCTATTTACAATATGATGATGTCATAAAGCGTCTTACTGTGAATCTCATCTCGCTCATTTTGTTAATGGTCAAGCACGGCCAGCTAAATATTTGGGGTCAAAGTTATTCGGTTTTTCACTCATTTCTGCTCTGTATGTGGATCGATTGGCATGAAACTTAAACCACAAGATGTCTGTGACATACCGGTTCAAACTAGACATAAACCGTATTCGTAGCTTTTGCCGTTCCTCTGTTTCAAATTGTTTTAGATTTCAAAATTCAATAAGGGCTGCAGGCTGGACCCCTTAATAGCTGCAGGCAGCAAAATGCGGGCTCCAGGGTAGTCGGCCCTTTGTTAACGTTCAATGGAGGAGTGTGCTTTGATTCTCTGCAAAGCTGCTGGGTGAGTCATGCTGCAAATGTCCAACTGTGCCGGGTCCATGTGAACCCACAACTGCATAACATGATCCCTGTCTAATAATTGCACATGTATTACCAGTAATAGCTTATCAGCAGGCATCATTGAGATCTTTGAATGGCTTCACCAACTGGCATGGCTATATTCAGTAATGTATGGTCATTATTTTCAGCACCAATAACAGGCAGTAACCGCTTCAGCATAGGTTCATGCAAATGTTGTCTTCCAGAAGGTTGCCTTGGCAGTTGTGATATTGCAATATAATCTCTTCCTACAACAACGTCTTTTATTTTACCAGGCGTTTCCTGATAAAGGCTAGTTCCGTCGATCAAAACATCATCCGTCAAAAACATTTTGCGTCTCGCTCTCAAGTACTGCCGTCAAACCGACACCTACACACTGCTTGTTCCCGGAGTCAAGCCCTGCGTCACCCTGATGAAATGAGCCTCATGAGTAACACCCGGATGTGTGGGGGATCAACAGGTATATTTAATGGCACTTTATCTGCATTCTCCTTCTGGGTTTTTTTTTTTTTTTTTGCAGTCCTTACTCCAGAGTTTTGTTAAGAATTTTGGGGGTTTTGTTCAGAGGTTTCAGAAAGTATTTTCGTCTCTTTTTTTTTTTTTTTTTTTTTTTAAGAGGGCTGACCTCTCAAACAATGTGTCCTGCCCATAGTTTCTTTGCTGCCTTGGAATTCGGGCTCCTATGAGACATCTGGAAGGGAACAAAAACACAAAAATAATGAAAATATTTCAAAATACATACAAATAAATACCTGTTCCTGGCATTATGTAATTTCTTATGGCTACTGTTAGCAGTACTTATAATTCAGGATCTCTGGATACACCTGTACATGGCGCCATCTTGGTGAGGTGGCAATTGTTGATCACAAACCTCTTCCACAATACTGAACCACCGATCTGGATGAAACTCGAACGATGCCATGTTGGAACTTCCCCAAATACATATCATATTCATTTTGTCTGTGGGCTCCTTTGGATCCATGACATGACATGACGTGCTGCCATCTTGGTGAGGTCCCCATTGTTGACCAATTACTATAGACTGCAATGCTCTCATGTGACCTACGTGCGCTGTCATTTGTGCATGCATACACGTTGCGTCAACGATAAAAAAAAAAAGGTTTTTCCTAAATTATTCCACAATAACGGACCGATCTGGATCAAAGTTGTACGACGGCATGTCGCGACTGCCCCGAATGCACGTTTTATTCATCATGTCTGTGAGTTTGCCGGAGCCCTGACCTCCGTTCATCCTTTTTTCCTTAACAAAAACAATGGGGCTCCTGCTCTTTTGGGGCTGGACCCCCTCCTAATAATAATAATAATAATAATAATAATAATAATAATAATAATCACATTTCTACATGTTTAGTGGTTAACAGGATAGCTGCATTGCTGTGGGATCATTTCACTGTAAAATGAAAAAAGGTTGCAAAACACTGCTCTACAATAGGTCAAATTCCCCGACGAAAAGTTGAAATGGAAAGACTGTCTCAACTTTTGTTGAAAGATATCATAGTAATTGCATTTTATTGTTGCCATTTCGGTGTGAGCAGCTGATGGGTCCTGTGTGTCGGAGGATGACCTGTGACGCTCCCTAACGGCTCTATTTGGTTCCAGGCTCCTCACCTGCCAACAGCCACGGCACCAGACTTATTATTCCCCTCTTGCTCCGACTGTGTAATTTGATCAAGTTATTCATAACATTTCAGCTGACGCCTCTCCCCAGAGTTAGCGTGACATTGCTATTTGCAGAGGATAAATGCATTATGGGATGGCCCACTGCTAGGAAATTGAGCATTAATATTTGCTCTTGATGTGATGTATATAAACAGACAGATTTGCACCGGGCTCTCGGCTCCTCCGTTGACGACCCACGGGGGGAAAAGGTGGTTGGATGTTTTCGGGCCGAGCCGAACAAAAAATGAAAAATGAGATAGGACAATAATAATAATAACAATTCATTTTGTTTTTTTATCTGCGGGAATAGAAGCCGGCTGGCGCTTGGCAGCTATCAGCGGGGTCCCGGTGGCACGCCGGCGCTGGCTCGGAGCTAATTCCGCTTCGGGAAAGCGTGCAGATGCAGATGCGGGCGGCGAGGGAGATGCAGATGAAAGAGGGACCAGAAGGGCAGAAGAACCGGGGAACGTCCTTGGATTTGGGATTCGGGCCGGGCCCCCTTACATCCAATGCGGCCATTTCCCGCACAACAGCGGAACCTGCGAGAAAGGCGCTAAAAGCATTTCTCTTTTTCTCCGACTGAGAAGAACCCCACTTTCAAGCCTCCCAATCTGGATCTATTGAAATACACACAAAACGGCCAAATACATTTCCCCCCCGGGTACAAAACAGCCCACCCACAGGCTCCTTGGGAATCTAAATCATTCAGTCCTTGGGGCCCACACACCGGCGGTGCTTACAGCATTCACCATTTTCCATTTACCACCGCCCCCTACATTTCCCTCAAATCTTGCTTCAGAGATGGCACGCTCGGCCTTGCTCTACAAACACGGCTTTCAGTACTCAGGTGAATGCCGTTGAAAGTGCATTTGAAGGCAGAATAACTTCAAGGTTAAAGCCACTGTGGACAGCAGCCTGTACTCTTAGATAAGTGTTCATCATCATCATCATCATCATCATCATCGTCAGTTTTTGGCAGTACAGCGTTACTGTAATAATATTACTTTCCCCAGTATTGGTGGTGTAACCAATTACTAATGCAATTCCAGTAATAATATTTGTTACCCCCCAAAAAAACTTGTGTGCTGATTCATTTTCGTAATAATCGCGCTGTTATAGTTCCATATGACCGGAGGACTTGGTATAATGAGAAGGATTTCCAGAGACTGGACTTTAACTGCATCAACATTTATTGCAGGCACTCCAGCACCGCGCCGGCGCATCCGCATTACATGCACTCTGAGCGGAACCGCTCCTCATGTTACTCGGCCTCCACATCGGTAACTTTGTCACAGCAGCATCAGTGCACGGCACTACACTAGTGTATATGCAGTACTACACACACAGAGGCACACATGCAAAGACAGCATTTTGAGGAGAAAGGACGCGATTACATAAAGTAATATAACAAGTCGTGTTACCATTTACTGTTGGCAGAAAGTAATAAGTAAGGCAGAAAGTAATAAGTAAAGTAGTATTACTTTTGAAAAGTGTAACGAGTAATAAATTACACGAGTCGAAAACAGATCGTCACCATCAGTATTTATATTACCAAGCAGCTTAATTAAGAACAAATTCTTATTTACAATAACGGCCTGGCAAGAGGCAAAACACCACCTGTAGGAACAGGGTTTGGCATTAAAAACAGCAACATGTCAGGAAACAAATCACATGAAGTAGTACATAACAGACAGCAGTACATGTTCAGTTTATTAGTTATCTGGACACGTTATGGAGTGAAGAACGTTGACATTCTGCTCAGAATTCATATATATATATATTATTTTTATATATAATATATATATTTGTATATACAGTATATAAATAAATATACGGTACATATATACTGTATATATATATAAATCAATTTAAAGGCTTTATATATATATGTATATATATATATATATAAATAATTTAATAAATAACAGTTTTAT
Source organism: Zeus faber (assembly GCF_960531495.2). Classification (NCBI taxonomy): domain Eukaryota; kingdom Metazoa; phylum Chordata; class Actinopteri; order Zeiformes; family Zeidae; genus Zeus; species Zeus faber. The sequence goes on along the minus strand of NC_137204.1, from coordinate 24,396,348 downwards.
AATATATATTTTTATATAACGCATATATACTGTGTGTATATATATAATTTTCTATATAATATTTAGTTTAATAATAATATATATTTTTTTATATACTGTATATGTATATATAAATCCATTTAAAGGTTATATATATATATATATATATATATATATATATATACATACATACATACATACATACATATAAATATTATTTTTATGTATAAGTTTTATAATATATAACATAGTTTTACAATATATATTTTTTTATATAAAGCATATATATATATATATATATATATATATATATATATACACACATATATAAATCCAAACGACGAGAAGAAGCCATTCTGGTAAGGAGCAAATGGTGGGGACTCGTCGCCCAATGTTCCAGAAGGAACGGGAGGAACTAACTACTAACTACTAACTAAAGGCTAGATCCTTTCATTGCTCCTGATTCCATGAAACCCATTTCAGGTTTTGAAGCATATACAACATTCCTCCTCACTTCAGTTCTCTTGCATGTGCAGCGTCTGATCAATTTTACACATTCCATTCAGATCCGTCACTGCCTCACACGCTGGGTCTCAAAGACAAACTTTAAACTAGAATATGAAGCATATTGAAGCGGAGCGTGCAAGGATAACAAAATAAAGGAGAGGTAAAGACAGACTGGGGCACACACTTGAACAGAACATGCACAATTTGGGGTCGTTTAGGAGACTTTAATATCTTCAGTACTGTAAATCTAGCCTTGTCACCAGCTTTAAACAGCTGTGGCACACAGAGAACACAGAGTATTAAAATACAGTCTGTCAGTATTGCAGTTGGCGCTTACACTCATGTAATTTGGGATTTGGCGATTTGATTCCAGTAATGGAAAAAAAATATATGTGTCATTTATATATTACATTTTACTTAATATAGATATTTTGAATTAACAATAAACATGTGATTACGACTGTTTCAATAAAATATCAAAATTATGCAGATTTGTTTTTTCCAATTGACAATACAAGAGGATTTAAATTAACCAAAATGAAATGTTTAAAAAAAAAAAGCAAACAAACAAAACAACAAAACAAACAAACAAACAAACAAACATGATTTGGATTATTTTATCATGCAATAATTTACAAAAATCTTCATAGCGAAAATCCCACTCCTCCAAAGCGACGGATTTGAAGCAAGTTTATTTATTTTTTTATTTTTAATTAACTCTCTGATGTTTCGGCAACGTGTAACCCTCTTTTGAAAGTGAATGTGTCGTGTAACGTTGTGATTGCGTGGTGTAGAAACATACCGTCCGCACCCTGCCGTCCCTATCAGCTGATTTGTTCCCAGCGCCTTGAATGACAAATAGTTTTCCAGATACTCCTGAGGCGTTATGGACCTCCGCTCTCCCCCTCATTGACTAACGGGGGTAATGGCCGCTGAGAGGGGAAATTCTGCCACGTATGATGCATAACTTATGTCGCGGGAATCCAATAATTGATCACGTGTCTTTCTAATGGCCCAGATATATATTGATGGGATCACATGCCTTATTAATGTCACAATTCCACACTTGGAATCTGAAAAAAATCCGTCACTGATTCACCCTTTTGTTTCTTTAATCATTGAAATTAATTAACTTCCTCCAATACGTTGTCCATCTCCTTTAAAATCATCTCCCCTTGAGCGTTTGTTTTGGTTTCCAAACCAAATAGATCACAGATCTCCATGACACGGAACCGGCTCCACTCGAGTCTGGTGCCTCCATTTCCACTGCACATAGTTCCCGAAAGGATCAGGACGGATCAAGTGGTGGGAGAAGGAGTCACAGAGGCAGTTGTCAATCACCCGGTGTTGGTTTTGTTTTTCCTTTCACCAGAAAAAAAATGAAACAACCAAAAAATAATATAATAATAATAGTTTAAAAAAAACAGAAAAAAAAGAGAACACTAGGCTTCCCAGAACAACAGAATGGAAGTTAACTTTCCAAAATAAATAAAATATCAAACCAAAGACAGGCCCGGGGCTATTGGGTCCGTGCACTTCCTCCAGCAGGACTCGTGCAGCTCTGCCTCAAGAGGAACTGGAAGCTCCTCCTACAGAGACACACCATCGTCATTATACAATCAATCAATCAATCAATGCAGACATTACTTCCATGGATAAATAACACTGCATATAAGGAGAGCTTATTTTACCTATAATGCCATATATAAATTACCACTATACAGTACATGGATTTAGGGTACTTTAAAAGCCTATCCCCTTCCGAAACGGCTAAATCCTCGCCTGTACTCCACCACACCTGGAGTACAGGGGCCTGGCGCCAACATCAGGCACATCCGCAAGCCAGAAGCCAAGCCCACGGAGATCTAGAAAATGTGAGCAAGCGGACGCAAACCCAGATGAGTGCAAATAAAGACAGACAAACATCAAGACAGATGTACTCAAACCCCAAGACAGACACACACACACACACACACACACACACACACACACACACACACACACACACACACACACACACACACACACACACACACACACACACACACACACACACACACACACACACACACACACACAAAATATGATCTATAACTCTTGCCCATTAAAGTCTGGGCCTCCCATCTAGAAAAGGATTTGGACTCTCCCGGTTGCGGTTTGGCTGTCGGCAATCCTACCTGAGGTAATCACATGTGCAGGGGAGCACAGGGAGAAACGCATGAAAATATGAAACAACACATTTCAATATACAACATTGATCCATACTGTGTGTTGCTGTAACCTGTGTTACTATGCATACAGTTACTACCATAAAAGCTGATGTTTGCCTCGACACATGGAGACCAGACCAATTGGGGGAGCCTGACAGGGCACGGGCTAGCCCTGCGACCCTGCCCCCTGAACATACAGTAGCTGGTTGTCATAGTGACGCCGCGTGAAACTGCTGTGGCGTCCCTCTTCAGAGGAAAAAATCTTTATTGTCACACACACACACACACGCCTTGAATGGTGGCCGGTGAAATGTCTTCTCTGCCTTTAACCCGTTCTGGGGCAGGTTACGGCGACGCGCCCGGGGACCAGCTCCAAACGGCCATGGCTGGTCGGACGACTGGCTTCTGCACGCTTTTGGAGGGTCTTTACCAGTGCCATTCGGAGGAAACACCGTGTGAGCGCGGGAGAGAACGTTCAACTCCACAGAGAAAGGCCCCTAATCGGGAGATCACCCAGCGGAGCACGGCGCCAACAGTGCCCCGGGGCGGGAATCGAACCCAGGACATTCTTGCTGTGAGGCGGCAGTGCCGGCACCGTGCCACCTGAACGCGACACACAATGGAGGATATCGAAGGGTTGGTGGACGATGGCGTTGATTCTCGGCGTGTCGCTGTTCGTCACAGCAAGGAGAATAACTCTTGTTTCAGAAGGGGTTGAAGGCAGCGAGGGCAAGGGACTGATGAAGGAAACGGGAGAGTTTGGAAAATCCCGCATCGCGAACTACGTCGGGCAACGGTGACACAGCGACGATTGCCCCCTGACCAACCGGTAGTCCGCAGGGTTTTCACGTTTTCACGAGAGGCGATACCAAAAAAAAAAGTACCAGGTACCAGGTGCCAGTACTGTCCACAACTTTTGCCCGATGGAAAAACCAAAAAGGGCGAGTAGAGTGGAGTTGAGTGGAGCCGGTGGAAAAGCGGCTCTAGAGTTGAGTTGTTGGAGTATAACAAACTGTTTTCCATTGTTTTTTCTTTTAAATGCTTGTTGTTGTGTGTTGCCCTGTGTTTGATTAAGGTCTTGTCTGGGCTGTATTGTATTGTTTTTCTTTTTCCTTGAGTATTTTGTCTGGTTGTGTTTCCTGCCCAGGGACTAGGTATTTAAATGAGCTCAAATCTAACAGCAGATGTAAATGAGCTCCCAGCTAATTAGCTTCAAGCTAATTAGTTCAAAGCTAAGCGCGACTCCTTTCATTGTGCGTGGTCCTTCTAAATAAACAATAAACCAAACTAATCAAGGTTACCCACCCTAATTCTGAAGTTTACTGCAAAGTATATCACCGGCTTCGGGAAAACAAATACATTTGGTCGAACCAAAAGTATCTTGAACAAGCTGAGTCAAAATGGCGTCTCCTCCCCTGTCGACATTGATCACGTCACACCATGTCTTTATGTGAATACACGCCCAGGTGGAAATGACCGCGCAACAGGCTCAACCCTTCATGAATGTCAAATGAGCGTGGATTCGTAACCGAAAGTTGGGGGGGTCATTTTCCCTCCTGGCCTCATTTTTGGGGTTATGGACGGGGCCACGCATGACGAGCGGCAAGCTGTCGCAAAGAGGAGCGGGTGCGAGTGCCTTTACTCTCCTGCCCATCGTTTTGATGGCCGCTGCTGTTGAACATCTTGTCTCTTTCAGACACACAGGGGATGCGGGTCATGGCTTCATATGGGACGCTCACCCGCTGTGCTGACCTTCATTACAGGTCAACACCGGTGCTGGGAGTGGGCCGGTACCCACCGGTACACTGTGCCGGCACTTCGCACAAGCTGCCGGCGTCTGTTCTGCCCTCTCAAGCGGACAAAATCTAGTGGACATATTGGAAAATATCTCATAATTATTTTATTGAGTCGGAGCGCAGTATTTTATTTTATTACGGACAAGCTTATTAAGCTCCGGCTCGGCGTTGCCATGACATCGTTGACCATACATGGACGCGGACAGACGGGGGGCGTCTGGGCGTCTTTGTTTGCGCTTTCCACTTCACACCTCTTTGGCGGAGCTGGTTTCACTCATTATCTGTTCCACCAGTTCTGTTCCATACGTTGGTCGAGGCTGCTGCCCGCGCTCTGGCTCAGCCGGATTGGAAACTGCGACTTTGCATCGGGGTCGAGGGGCAGCAGGAAGTGATGCTGCGTTCCCGGGGGAACTCGGAAATCTGTCGTTCGAGTCGCTGGTTCACGTGTGAACGTAACATAAAAACGACAGAGTCCAGTGGTTCAAAACGCCAGTCGACGTGTTTTAAAATCTATACAATGGGAACGTTGTTCACCGTCAGCGGTGCACGGCACCATGTTGCCCTGACGTCAGGTTTGTTATCTCGGTAAACTCGGGGGCGCGCGATCGGACCCAAAAGTTCAACATGAATGGCCGTTACTTTACACTTTTTTACTTTAAGTCCGACGTTGTGTTTTTCCGACTTCAATGGAACGCAGCATTAGCTGTTCTACACCCACGCGAAAGGACTCTTACTTTCATATTTCTTTATCATAAAGCAGGTTCACACGATGCGTCTCATGGATTCAACTATTTTATTTCATTGAAAGAAAAACTGCGTTATGTCCACATCGTATCCATAACAACGGGCCACAGCTCAGATTTCCGTTTGCCTGCTTGCTGACATCATGTGGGCTTTTTTCTGAAAAAAAAAAAAAAAAAAAAAAAAAAAAAACCATAAAAAATCAATACACTCTGCCCAAAAAAAAAACCCAGCAGTGTGCCATGCTTTCAAAGTGGCCCCATTCTGTGTAAAAGGTAATGGCAGTAGGGAGGAACACGCCCTAACGCTGGCCCAGGAGTACCATGTGGAATAGAAATTCATAAAACCCACCATGTGGCCACAAGGTAGAGGTGTGGCTGTGGGAAGGATTATGTTTTTTTTTTTTTTATTTTGTTTTTTACATCAGCTGAAGGAGAGAACATGGGCTGGATGAAAGGATGAAAGGAGGATGAAAGGAGGGAAAACAATGGAGTACAAGATGAATCGGGAATCGGAATAGGGTGGACGGGGGGATTAACGTGTTTCGTAGACAGCGCACACATTTTAAATGAGACATTAATATTGTCCCTGTTCACTGGATTTTCTGGAAAATTCTAATTATATGGTGAGAAACCTCAACCTTACAATGGTCTGATCGCACAAATTACTACGGTAACAAATGTTTTTCTCAAAGGTACTTCAGTTTGTCCATATTTCCTATTTGCTGAATCCATTTAAAAAAGGCAGAGGCACCATTGCTTTAATGTGGAATTATATAATAATAATAATGTGTTTGTGTGTGTGTGTGTGTGTGTGTGTGTGTGTGTGTGTGTGTGTGTGTGTATTTTGGTCGTACACTTCCTCCTTGCCGCCAATAGTACATGTTCTTCTGATAATGACACACTGAACCCCCGAGGGCCGGCGTCCGCGAGCCCCCAATGTAGGAAGCACTGAGTGGACACACAGAGGGACAAATAACAGAGACGTAGGGACGTGGGAGGAGAGAGGGAGAGAGAGTCAAGCCAGGGGTGTAATTTGCAAAGACCGGAACTGACCAAGGAGTCCTGGGGAGCTTCATTGTCCATTTATTTTGTCCAAATGTTTTTCACGTCACCGCAAGCCCCTCGAGGCTCACATGTGCACCTCAATGGTCAACCTTTTATCGTGGTGTCGAGGGGGTGGGGTGTGGTGAATAAGGGATGCTGTGTGGAAAATCCAAGGAAATGAACGGCGTGTCAGATCTTTTTGGTGGGGGGCGGCGGTGGTAATCCTGAGCAGCACAATAGCGGTTGTACTGTCCTTGATTACACCCATCGGCCACAGAATTACCCCAAATCGCTGCGAGCCGAGTAATTGGCACCTATCGGTGCTTTCCACAAGGCCTCTCTAACATAATCAAACCCTAATGAAGCATTGCGGCTGCTCGGGCCGCTTGCTTTGTGACGCCGGGCCGCTGTTCCCTGTCACCCTTAATGCCGCCGCCGGCCATTGCTGACTGATCTGCCGGGCGGACGCAATGCGAAGCCCCCACCCCGCCTGGGGGCCACCGGCCCGCTCGCTGCAGTCCTCATTACGTCGGCGGCCAGGTATGTGGCGGTAATGAGGTGAGGAGGAGGTAGGTTATAACACCACCACCCCCCTCCATCACCCCCTCACTGCCCTCGCCTCCTCCATCAGGCGCTCGCTGCATCTCAGACGGAAGCCTTTAATACATCCCACTTGCCTTCTCACCTTTCCCGTGTGCTTCATTTGTGAAGTTGGACAGACATGATGCATGCCGGCAGGATGGGCTCCTCCGTCGTTAAAGCACAGTTACACGTGGGGGGCATTGCATTTGGGCTACAATGACAAATGTTAATGAAGAAATTTTAATGTGATTTCAATAGGGCAAATGCTGAATACCATTTTATACAAAAACCACGTGGGGCCCCCGGGGAGAAGGTAATGATCATACCGGTTGCCAGACCACCACTCTTCTGTGGGTGTGGTCTTCAGTTGAGGCTTAGATTACAAAAAAAATAAAATAAAATTGTGAGACGGTGAAGTGAAGGGTTTTTGGAAAAAAATTGTCTTCTTGGGTTCTTCAGGTAAGCAGTCGATTAAACAAAAGTATTATAATGAATGTACCAAGGACCGAGGCGCGGTCAGGGGAACGGCAGAACAACAACCACAGTAAAGGTGTTATAATGAGTGGTGTGATAGTTATCGAACAGGACAGTCTGCGGGAAAGGTTCCAATTACCCGACAGTTGATGATATATAAAACCCCGAGCTGGTTTCTCAAAGCGCTGTTAGAATTGTTGTTATTCATGAACCAATCTACTGTTTCCCTGATGCCGTAAAGTCTTTCCCTCCATGTTGGATCCGGGACACTTTTAGGGGGGGGAACAATGAACACATTTTTGTTTTGCTGTCCAGAACGCTATGAAGCCTGCCAGTAACTTTTGTGTTCAATGTAATGATGTATTTTTTTACGAGTTAAGTCTTTATTTATTTCCAAAATTATTTTGCATGCAGTAAGATAAAATATTATATACATAGAACCTAATTACGCAGGGTAAGTAGATTTTAAATATTATGATGATCCAAAAGATGAAATATTTTGGTATGAAACGCCGCGTTTTTAATTCAGACAAGTATCCTGCATCCTAAACACAGGCCTGGCATTTGCAACAAAACCAAACAAACCAAAGGTATGATGATTTTAATAGCGCACAGACCTCCCGCCTCCATAGACACGCTGTACTGTACATGCAGGAGGAGGCGCGGCCGCCCCGTCCCAGCGTTGACGCACAACATTCAACCGCGAGGTAATGGAGCGGACAGAACACAGCCTGGTTACAATTGGGAACGTGTTTTATTCTACCGGGTGGTAAGAGGTAAAGGAAAAATTGTCTGACACATCCTTCGTTCTAAGTGAACCTTTGCAGGGTAACTACTCACTGAAGGTTAGAGAATCCAGACATCGCACCGAGGGCTGATGTGTGTGGGGTTGGCAGTGGCGCAAACCACTGCGAGGCATTGGGGTGGGGTGGGGGGCGCAATATTTACGCATTATTTTGCGTCTATAATTAGCACAAGTGCTTTTGATGAATAGTATTATATATGTTTTAATTATAAAGGTATGTTTCCAATGATAAATTGAGGGGGACAGCTCTCCAGCTCTTTTTCCGGACCCTGTGGCCTCGCCATAATCTCGCCCCCGGTTGGATCCCCGCCACCGCTAATCATGTTGTTATATCTCTTCTAGATCTAGTGAGGCAAATTATGAGATACCATGCTGCCAGCGATTTTACAGGAGTGGACTCAGACTTCATTGACAAGGTCTTACCGATCTTTCTTTGCTCATGCATTTGGAAAAAGCAATTATGTTTTAACCAAAAAGGAAAAACTGGCTCTGTCCTACAGCCCATTTTGTTTTCCCCTCCTTGCTTTTTATTGGATATTTGTGGGCACAACTGGAACCATAGAACCACGGAGATATAAACTGCGGATGGATCCGCTACTCCGCAATCAACTTTCTGCTTGATAACGTCAATGCCGATGAGTCCGAGAGATGGACTCGGTAAATGTGTTCACTTTTCCCAGACGGCTCATTCATTCGGTTCAGTGCAACGAGAGTCAAAGAAGTCGGTTTGCCTCTGAGCTGCGGACGGAATTCTCTGGAGAATCATTAAATTCCGTCAAAGATTTTTTGTTTTTGCCAAATCGGTTCAGGAGTCATCGCCTCGCGCTTGAGTCGGGAGGCGATGACTGATTTCCACTCACTCCAACAAAAGAGTCGTTCGACTCTTTTGTCGGAGTGACTCCCGACCCCTGAGTCGTTTTGAGGATTGCACCTGTTAAGCCGCGTTTTCACCGCAGGAGCTTTCCCCGGGAACGAGGAACCTTTGGAGAAACCCAGCGGGCTTCCACCGCAGGGGCCAGGGTCAGCAGGGACTAAAAAGTCCATGGTCGGCGGGCGGTGCTTTTCAAAGGTCCGGGAACTTTTGGCGGTGGGGCTCGCAGCGCCGGACATTTCCGATTGGTCGAGTACTCGCCGCATTTTTAAAAATCGGTAGCCGCAAACCGACCGTATGTACAGTTACAAATGTTCTGTTTGTACAAAAAAGACCTATTTTCTGTATTTTGATAAAAAAAAAAAAACATGAAAAAAAACAAATATATATGAAAAAAAAAAAAAAAAAAAAAAAAAATATATATATATATATATATATATATATATATATATATATATATATATATATATATATATATATAAAATGACTGTGTATATACTTTATATGTATGAACACACCAACTAATGGGTGGTGTATATAGTGTAGCCAATAAGAGTTTGCCCTCCTCCACAGTCGACCCAGGTTCGATTCCCTGTGTCAGAACTCATGTTTTTCAATGCTTCAAACTTGAGGATAACATTTCGATTGTGAGAGTGAATATTTTAATTTTGACAGTAAATACAAGGACAGAAGAATAAAATGGATACAGAGAGAAAACCAAATTGATATTCCATTATCGCTTTGGTTCTCTTTATCCATTTTATTCTTCTCCTTGTTGTATAGCCTACTGCAGCGGCGCCACCTACTGGACTGCAGCAGAGCAGTTTGTCAGCGCACTAATTCGCATAATTTCCGCGGGTCTTTAGATTGCCGTGGAAACGCAGACAACGACGGGCTGAAGGAACCTTTTAGTCCCTGATAAAAAGTTCCTGGGACTAAAATTGACGGTTACTTTTGGCGGAAAAGAAACTTCAGTGATTAGCTTCACTAATAGGTCTAGTGCCGCCAGGTTTCCATTCAATTAGCGCGTGAACTCTGATGAGAATTTGTGGCCTCAATCAATGTCAGACGCTTTTGGCACAAACTCTGTTCCCCAACTTCCATCTGTTATTCTGAGAAAATGTCATGGCTCAGTCATTTCGACAGTTCAGTCAATGACGGCGACGAAGGCTCGTGCAGTACATGGGAATGTTTTACATTATAAGGTATTTCCGAGGTGTCTCTCGGTTAATACTGTATGTGTTAATGAGAATAGGTGTGCATGTGGCACGGTGATCTACAGCGTGTGCAATTTAAAAAGTTAAAGTAGCTACTTGGTACGAACATTTGATGAATCTCTATATTTTTTTTCGTCACTACTTATATTCAAATTTTCAGCCTTTTTCTACAAACACTGATAAATGAGGCGAGCTGTTGGACGTAACTCTCAAAGTTGAGCAGATTTATTTGCATTGTTAGGCTTGAGGTATGACAGGCAATTTGAGATTCAAAGGTTTAGATTGATGGCGTCCCATCTTTTATTTGGCATAATATCAATCTTCTGTCACAGCAAATTGCCCTCCTCTTAATCTCCATCGAACCATATGGGGCTGTCACAAGCCTCGCTTTGTTGCCGTCGCAAACTCCGTCGCAGCCATGTGTCGACGCTATTGATTTGAGGCTTTGCTGTTCAGAAAAGAAACAAAGAAATATTGTATTTTGGATGCATTCACGAAGCGAGGGAGCATGACGCCACTAATTAGGACATTTCCCACTGTCCTCAGATCCACCGACTACAACATGGTGGTGAACCCCTGCTGCGGAGATTGCCAGCACACTGGAAACAAAAAGCGAAATAATGGTTATTTTATCCTGGTAGAAACCAAAGGAACGTGTATTATTGTGGGGGGGGTCTGGATTAGATTGGACTTTATTACAGCAATGTGATGAATCATCCCTGTCTCTCTCAATACAACAAAATACAGTAATGAGATCAAATAAAATAACATTCAGTAGATTGTTAGGCTTCATTATTTACAAAAACAAAATAACCCAAAGCTACAAATGCCTATTGCATGCATTGATGTAGTTCCTGTTGACCAGACTATCAAATTTAGGAATGTATTGAGTGTGTTTGCTCTAATTTTTATATCTATCCCATATGTTATTATTTTATGTTCTTTAGTTATGTTCTCTAGTTTTTGTCTCCTTAAGTACCCCAAAATCTCATAATGTAGTTTTGAAGCCAGCATGGGTTATTTTTCATTGCCAACATGTTGCTCATGGTTACAGTCCATTCACAACAACGTTATTTTCAATATAATCAAATGAAATATGACATACAGTACAATCATCAGTGAGACATAAACTTCAAGGTAACTAGTGACTTCACTTTTAAATCGAATTACTGCACCCTTATGATACTACCACTATATACAAATGAAAGAATGACACCTGATAATAAAAATCTATGAACTATAAATCTAATCTATAAATCTATGAAGTAAAATAAGAAGAAGAATAAGAAGAAGAATAATAACAAGAAGAAGAATAAATATATCTGCAAGCAGCAATACACAGGGTCTAGTTTACTTGATTTAGGTACGGATTCGTTTTCAGAGTTCTGTGAAATGCAGCACCAGTCACAAAAGTTACAGACACCGTGGACTTAAGTCTGGACCGATCAACGTGCACTTACGTCACTGCATGTTGCTCTTCTGGCGTGTAGTTTAAATATCCCTGAAGGACGGTGTTTTAAGAAGTACGATTGTTCCCGGATGATGCAGTGGACGCAAAAGAAAAAGGTTGGTTCCTCCAATGGTTCTGAGAGCTTCCTGCCGCGCGAAAACCTCTTCTTTCGAACGATTATATTTTCTGGGGTTTTGTAAAACCCAGCACGAGTTACAGTTTTCCGAGTTTCCATCAAACGCAGCCCTGGATCAAGCTGTCCCTCTAGATGTCAGACTCGCGAGTGGCTGGCGGGGAACGACTTCCGAGAGACAAAGCTTGGACTTCTATAACTTCGTATGATGATGTCACAAAGTGGCCCGCCCCTTGAAGCAATTGAAATTACAACGGTTTTCCACTAATTTCTGCTCCAAGTGTAGATCAATATTGATGAAACTCCAACAAGATGTCTGAAAACGAGACCTTCAAACGAGACCTCAACCACGTCAGTCCTTCATGGCGTTACAGATTGTTTTAACCCAAAAAAACGGCGAGATTAAAAATAAGTAAACCCAGAGCAATAACGAATAATAAATCAAGCTGCAGGCAGCCATACTTGGGCTCCATTTTAGTGGTGTAATTGACAATTGACAAAGATTTTCCATAAAACGGTTGTAAGACAAGTTTTGGTTTTTTTTTGTCATTTTTCTAACTCACCTTATTGTTTGTGAAAAGATCCGTAGTCACAGTGACGGAAGTTGACGATTGGTGTCGTCTTGGGCAATAATGGCCGTGGTGCGTGGATGGGATGGTTCGAGCGGCCACACCTGACCTGGATGTAGGTGATTGGGTAAGGGTGGCTGCATACCTGTTGCTCATTGGTTGGGCTAACGAGCAGCAGGTTAAACCCCCATCCACACACACACACACACACACACACTCAGGAGAGGAGCCCTGTCATGACATGTTCCATCTGCTCCTGGCTAATTCCACCTAGCCTCCTCTCTGCAATTAACTGACTGTCTACAACCCATCGTTGTCTGTGTCCCTGTGCCGGAGGGGCCCTGGAAACACAACTTCGTCGGCGTATTTAGGAAAGCGTAAGAAGCGAAGGGAAGTTGCGTAAGTTTAGTGGCGACCAATAGGTTATGGTTCCATGAAATACAAGAAGTGATGGCCTCTTTCTGTGACTAATTACAATTTCACAGCTTCTAGTTTTCCGACGCCTTCCTGGTACATGGATGCATCATTCATTCCCACAGTCGGGGTAGACGCGACTCAAAGTGGTCGCGAGTTTCTGTGGATTCATGTTTTCTGAGTGGGCGTTCAGAACCACAATCTGCACATTTATAGCAAATTGGACGATGAAGTCACAAAGCGTCCAATTCGTCTTAAGTTTTCGAGCGTTGGCGTGTCGGTGAAGCACGAAGCACGAGATTTCGTTCAATTGTTATCATTTCTTTCCCACTCATTTCTGCTCCGTATGTGAATGGATTTGGACGAAACTTGAACCACATTTCTGAGACGTCTCGGTTCTAACGACACCTCACTTGTGTCCGTACCTTTAGCTGTCATCCTGGTATTACAGATAGTTTTATGCCTCAAAACCCTGAGAATCTTCGGCCGAACAATAACATGGACCCCTAATAATAATAATAATAATAATAATAATAATAATAAATCGGAATAGTCATAATAAATAGTAATATTGATAATAATCATAATAAATCAGAATAGTCATTATAAAACTAGTAATAATAATGATAATAATCATAATAATAATAAAACTGTCACGAAACTAAAACCCTATATTTATCAGATGTATCAGAATGAGAATGAGTTCATTCTGCATTCATTCTAGTTTGAATCATGCTTAGCAGTCGAAAGAAAAAGCTTGGCAATCGAAAAAATGTAATAAAATAATAATAAAATGAAATTGAATAAAAAAGAAAGAAAGAAAGAAATTGCCAGATATACAAAAATAGCTGAAAAGCACAAAACAGAAATATTCAAATAAATAAAAATATACAGAATATACAAAATGGGATTCTAGGAGGTATATTCCACACCTGGAAAAAAATAAATAAAACATCCAATTATATTAATTGGCTGTTTGCTGTCTGTTTCACACCTTTCACGTATTCCCTCGTTTTCCCCAGATTTGAGCTGATGCTTGGGCACTGTGCGGCCTCCAAATATTCCGAGCTCAGTATTTGTCTAATTGGATCCGAGGACCCCCAGACATGTTATTTCACTTTGTCTTGTTTAACCTTCTCCCAAAATCACCATTATCAACACACTCCTCTCCCTTTTCTGTCACTTTTTTAAGCCCGACGATGAGAATAACCAATTAGTGGGATGGGTTTAAGAGGCGTGTGTTGAGCGGATGTTAATTTTCTATTTTATCCCCCCCCTCAAAGTTTCCAACCCGAAAAAAAAACAAAAAAACAGGCGACTAGATTGAACAAGTAACACGAAACGTCCTGTCAATCCCCCGTTCCGCTGATTCCGAGCTGTCCGTAGTCTTTTTTCCGTTCGTCGATGTTTTATTCAAACTCCGACTGCCTCCAAAGTATTGACTTTTGGGCCTTTTGAAAGACTTTTTTTTTTTTTCCCCCTCCATTCTATGTTTTTATTCAGAGCTGCATGGACGGGTGATTACGCTGCAGCGTCTGAGCGGAATGACGGATAACTCAGATCGTGTGTGGGCGATACCATGACTGGGTGCCATTCAGCCCTTCTACCTTGTGCCCTCCATGTTGAAAGATGATCAAAAACAAAGGGACATTTTTAAGGTCCCCGTAAAGTGAATTTGGTGCTTTGTTTCTGAACACATTACACATGTTGGAAAGTGATCGCTGAAAACATGTGAAAATATCGTGAAAGATGTGGTCCTGAATTGCGGAGTCAAAGACTTGTTTGTTTCTGACCGTTCCTGTGTTCCGGATTCTTTCGGCGGGCCTAAATCGTGACCCGACGACGTAGATGAGGTCAACGCTGTATAAACACCAGGTCTGAAACGGAGCATCAGTGGTGAAATTAGCTGAACTAAGCTAAGCTTAGCTAACAGCCTGGAGTTTGGGATAAAAAAAACAATTTTTCCCGACTATTTTTAAATCTAGTTTTATATACTTGGCGATTATTTTGTTAATCATTCGAATTTGGCTGGGTGGTTAATAACACGTGTTTCTGTGGTGTGACAGACTCAGTACACAATTTTATTTTCACTTTACAGGTACTTCAACTTTATTTTTTTAATAATGTTTTATATGCATTTAACCGTTATCCATCTCATCCCATCCCAGTTTCCGCGCTGAAGATGGATTCAAATAGTAACAGGCTTGAAGTAACCGGGTTGAGTTTTAAGCGTAGAATTAGCAAATACACAAAATGTGGCTAACTAGCATTTAAGCTAATCGCATGACATTTCAATGGCACTCTAATGATTTACCTCAATTGCATATTAACAAAATAATCAAATGACTTTGCAGCGATCATTTTGGTAACAGGGCTGTACTTTGAGAGTCGATATGAGGGAAAATAGATGAAAAAATAAAATAAAAAAAAAAGGAGAGAACTTACTTTCCTTCTTCCCGCGACCTTCAGGAAGTGCAGATACAACTTCCTGTTGAACATGTGACATCATCATTT
>NC_137204.1:24353540-24376040 GCF_960531495.2 Zeus faber | reverse complement strand
GATAGATAGATAGATAGATAGATAAATAGACAGACAGACAGACAGACAGACAGACAGATAGATAGATAGATAGATAGATAGATAGATAGATAGATAGATAGAAAGAAAAAAATCCATTAAAAATCATCCCATTCTACTATAATTTTATAATTTGTATTTGGCCTTTGAGTTATTTCACTCATTTGCAAATTCTAAATAATGTAATCTCATAATGAGAGCAGTTATGAATAGGTAATGGACAGGTGAGTATTACTCCCTAATGATGGAATTGTGCTTCATTGGAAGCTTAAGAGCGCTCTTTTGCTCACTCTTTCTTCTCTCTTTTGGATGAGGCCTGACTCTTATTCATCTTTTCCACTGCGCAAAAAAACCCCACCAACGTACATTTACATCTGGCTTTTCTCTTGAGTTGGAAAGGTTACAATCGTCATTCATTCCCGGGACCAACGACTGCAGTAGTCGCGGATATTTATCAGCTCCAGCCTTGATCGGCAGTGATGGAAACTTGATACCCGGGCAGACATGTTCGTTTTCTCATATCCGATTTAGAATACAAAAATTTGAATCGGAGGCTCTCGACTCTATTTCCCGCGGGCGGGACCATAAAATGTTTTGAGTGAGGGGACTGCTCCGACCGAGAACCCCCCACGCTCCCCGCCACGGAGGACGCGGGTGGGCACGGATACTCTCTGCTGCGTTCTACTGTTTTTCTTTTCACCCAGTCACACTGGCAGCGTGACGCGCCCCTTTTCCGGCGCGTTTGTGACGTCAAACGTGAAACCCCTATTTTTCTCGCCGATTGTTTTAACGCCTCACTTTGGTGTAAGGGCGGCGGTGGGTGGGATTGGTGCAAACATCTCCATCCCCAAGCTCTTTCAACACCCGTGTTTCAAATGTTTTTGATCATTTCGTTGTTTGTCAGTCCTAACCCGATCAGACCGGTCAGACATTTACACTTCATCACATCAACATCTCTGTTGTTGTGGCCACTGTAGTCCTTTTGAGGAGTTCCTGCTGCTGATTCCAGCTCCGTTGCCATGGAAACACAAACTGTAAAGGGCCTGGTAGGGGCCCCGTGCATAAGGGACGCTAACCTTGGTGAGCTGTCCTCACATGGCCAGGCTCGTGGGGACGCTCGTGGGGACGCTGTGGGCGCTGAACCTCCGCCGAAGCGCCATAACAGGTGTCGTCTCAGAGAATCACGGGAGATGTCCTGAGGAAGGAGCTCAGATTTACCCTTTTAATCTTTAACGAGTGCGATTCGATACTGCCCTTTTTCTCCTCTTCCCGTGGTCAATAATTTTCACCCCCGGAGCTCCTCCCAGGGTGTCTCCCACACCCTCTTGATACACGGAGCAGACCGGATAGCCCACTTCATTTAGAGGCACTTATTTGGGAGCGACGGGGACCTCTGAGAAAGTATTGAAAATCAATTTGCCATTGATCCCCCCCCCCCCCCCCCCCTTTCTCGGCTGCCTTCTGTTCAGGCTTTACCTCGGTTCTGTCTGGAAGGAGAGAAAGATTGTTTTTGCACTTGCGTTCCACGCATACGCTGCTCAGAGAAGTCGAGTGTCGATGAGGTGGTTGGATTTGATTGTTATTATGCGTTGTCTTCCGCGGTGCAACAATGGATTCAGTACGTGGAAAAGATAACCGAGTGACTCCAAAGCAGCCCAGCAGAATTGGTCGAGGACTCGCGGGTAGCTCCACATCCATTATGCTGCTTACTGTGCTCACTAATAAACAACATTAATAATAAACAACACTAATAAACAACAATTAATGATAAATAGCAAGTAACCCCTGCCCTGACCCCCTAGAGGAAGCCGTAGGAACTGCACCAATATTGGACGGTCATATCACAAGTGATGGTCACATCAAGTTCAAGTTCAAGTTCAAGAGATTATTTGTCACATACATATACATACGGTCATACATATATGCAGTGAAATGTCATGACACCCGGTGATGACGCTCATTGTGGCGCCTCCCCTTGCGGCTGCCAGTTTTTTGGTTAAGGGTCTAACTTGTGCTCGACTCAGAGCTGTCTGTGTAGTAACATTCAGTGACATTTAGTAACATTGCACCCCCCCCCTGAAGGAAGCCATGGAAACGACACCAACCTGACGCTCCTCGGTGAGGCTTCGTAGGTTTTTCCTGTGGCCGAGGGGTCTCGCAACGGCCGTTGTTTGGTGGCTGAGCGTTCCGTCCGTGCTGCTCAACCTACAACGAAAGCAATTTTGGGGATGTCAGCGCTGTAGTTTGTGGGGATTGAGTGGAGGTCGACAGGTCTGGGGGCGAGCTGTTTTCCGCCTAAACAGAGAATCCGGAGCGGACTGACTGTTATGAGAGTGAAATCTCAGCAGCTATGGAGGTAACAGTGGACTTGACGTGACATTTCAGAGCATCTGATTTGGTCAACAAGCAAGTAAAATGCGACAGATTGCACCAAAAAATATCTGAACTCTGCCGCCCGGGTAATAAGGGTACAATGCATGACAAAAGAACATCTGTGTCAAAGCAATTTGCCTACGACACAAACCAAGCAATGCAATTTCCATAACGTTAATACAATTCCATCACTGCAAATGTTGCGGGTGATTAAAAGCGGAATTGAAGCTCTCACAGCAGCAGTTGAGGTTTCCCCCACCAGCCATTACTATCCAGGATGGCAGGTGATGATCAGCTGTGAGTCAATTTCTCCTCACAAATCAAATGCGCGCGTAATTGTTCCGGCAGCGGAGAATGATAATTGACGTGCAGAAGGTGAACGCAGTCGCGTACGACAGGGTGACCTTTTCCAGGTTGCAGACGGAATGTTTTTCACATGCACACGTGTGTCATCAGGCGAGTATCCGTGACAGCCGACACACTGTAAACATTAAAAGCCCATTTCCCGTGAAATGAAAAATGGAATTTTCCTTCTCACTACCCGTTTAACATAGCCTGGCATCGCCAGACCAATTCCCAAATGTGTATTAGTTATTACTCTGGAGTCTCACAGTTAATTTTCAATTTACAAGGAGCATTTCCAACGGCCGCAGACCAAAATGTCTCTGGACGCATTTAGATAGACCTACAACCAGTCAGAGGATGGGATAGAACTACAACCAGTCAGAGCATGGGATAGAACTACAACCAGTCAGAGCATTGGATAGACCTACAAACAGTCAGAGCATGGGATAGAACTACAACCAGTCAGAGCATTGGATAGACCTACAACCAATCAGAGCAAAGAAACGTGTGCTTTTTACAGAAAACATACCGTCCAGTTTGTTTAATAATGTCGGGCGGCAGAAATGTCCCATTATTGGCAACTGTTTTGTCAATTAATCAAGCTTTCTTCATTGAACCTAATTACATAAAATCTTTCCTCACATGTTTTTTATTCAAATATCTGCAAAGGACTATAAAAGCTCTTTAAGTTCTTCCAGGAACCTCCTGTACACACTGTATGAATAGAAATGAGGAAAGACAAACCCTCTAAACAAAACAAAAGGGGGAAATGTGTTTCCATTTTTAAAGAGTGAATCTCAGAATTGAAGTGCCCTTACCTCCATCTGGAAATACTTCCCTACCAGGAATGTGTGCATCCATAACATAGATACTACACCATTCTGCACATGAAGTTCAATTGAGTTCATTTTAATACTGCTTGCTGCTATTCTTGCTGCCCATTTTGCTGTTGCTGTTGTTGTTTTTCTTTGAAATAACACCACTTAAGAAAATCAAATGTGAAATACGGGAGAAAAGATAAAAAAGTGCCGGCTTTATTTCTGTTACAAAATCTGTCAGATTTAAAAAGAAACCTTCAAGCCTGCAGCAAACCACTTCACGAAAGTATCTTTTTGAACTTACTTTCTGGTCCACCCTGGCGGCGGCTGCAATAAGGCTGATTCGACTGATTCACGGATACCTGATAATGGGCCACATCCGCGCATAATTAGATTGACATTTCTCGCTAATAGCCCAAACTTCTGTAATTACCCGTTGTAGTTAATTCTAATATTTTGGCCGAGATAATTTTAATGACCGTGCTGCCAGCTTGTTTATGGCGTCGTATTTATCTGCCCCGAGAACATCATGTTCCAATCTATATTTAATGTTATTGACTGCATCTTCCGCAATTTCTTTTCCACTCAAGTAAATTAGGGTTCCCGGCATAGAAAGCCAGACATGAGCTGAGACACTCCAAGGTAATTTATTCACTGCTCTTCTGACACATAAGCATAACATAGCAACACCATTGACTGCACGCTCCCAATGCCGGTGTACGACAATGAGATAGGCATTGGGACAATTAGAATTACGCAACGCATCTCTTTTCCATGCCAGTCTGTGTCTGGTGCCAACTCTCTCCTCTTTCCCCTTGTTCCCACTACCGCTCCCTCTGCGCTCCGTACACTTGATCCCCTCTGTGGATTGCTTGCGTCCAAAAAAAAATCGGAATCCCATCTCAACAAGTGATTCGAATCTTGATGGGGTCGTGTCACGTTTATTCATACAGCCCTTGATCACAGTACAGTCTTTACAAGCTTCACATTTCTCATAGAAATCAACAGCATCCCCGAGTCTTCACCTCCACCCATGCAAGTAAAAAACTCACAGAAAACACGCCTGGGGGAAAAACAACAGGTGTGGTCAGCTTCAGGACCAGTCCAGGCCGATACTAAGGAGGTACCATTCTAAACTGTACTATAACCATACTGTCGCCATAGCAGCAGTGTCAATCAAGTCACCGGTCATTGGTCAGAAATTACTCGCTATTGACCATTCAGCATCATGTATTCCACAGGGTCATGTAATACTTTTCATGAATGTACAGTCCACAATCACATTTTGTGATCATAATTTAACAGGACCCTACTGCTTTCACTGGGTCTGTCCAGGTAGAGAACTTCTGTGGTTGCACTCGATTCTTGGCTCTCTCCTGTAGTCGGAGCCCGAGATTACTGGCTGTTGACATTGTGAAGCACCTGGAGATGCTTCCTTTGACACATCCCGCAGGTTCTCTGGAGGCTGCACTGGGCTGCTTGGTGTAGCTTAGCACAGCGCCAACACCTTTTATTGGCTTTAATCCACTCCTTTAGCTGTTCCCTGGACAACTTAGTGACCTCTGTGCACTGGCTAAGGAAATGGGTGAAAGTGTCACAGAAGGGGCAATAGGGGCTGAAATTGGTCTTTACGCTAGAGTTTATTTGTCTGGAGGTTTCCGGCTGTGGTGGCCCTGATACATGTGGGACGGTAACTGAGCACTTCTCTGACTGGTTCTCGCTCCTCGGCTCTCTGTCCTTCACTTGCAGTTGGCTGTCAAATTCCTGACACCATGTCTCATAACGCAGCCACTCTGAAAACTGTTGCAGGGAGAACTCTGACCCCGGCTTCTGCAAGGTGGTGAGCTTAAAATCTGCTTGTTGCTCTACAGGCAACTTGTTTAGTAGGTGAGAAACTTGGGAACCACAGATTAACTCTGCCTCTCCTTCGGGTCCAAGAAGTTGTAGCAGGCCAACTAGAGACTGCACTTGTGAAGCAAACAGTTTAAAAGCTATCACATCTCCACGCCGCACATCAGGGGACAATAGAACACGCGTCCTATTGACTGCAATCTTCCGCCAGGCAATTTGATGAAATCTATCAGTAAGTGCAGCCATGCTATCGCTATATGGAGTAGCCGAGTTCAAGTATGTATCAGCTATTAATTTAGCCTCTTCTAGCTTTAAGTGGTCGATGAGTATTTGATACTTTAACTGTTCTGTTGCATCGGTGGGCAGCAGATTTTGCAGGGCAATCTTGAGTCTTGTAAACTCACTTGGGTCTCTCTTACTAAGGGTGGGGACTGTGGATCTAGGGCACTGGTATCTTGGCCGAGTCACTGCCACATGTCCATGTAGGATGTTGCCGGGTGGAGCAGAATGACACCTTTGATTGGAAGTCACATATTGTGAGAAAATGGATGGGGGTTGAATCTGAGGGCAATGTGACCACTGTGTCTGATGAGCTGTAGGTGGGTGCAGGACCTGAGGAGGATATGGTTGAATGGGCGGAATTAAGTGCGTTGGCCAGACAGTGTGAGGTTGGGTTGAGGTTGTTGTATCACAGCCTGATGTGTTCGGGGTGGCTGGCAGGTGTGATTGAAAGTGTCTTAGTCCTTGACCCACACTATCAGACAGAGTTGGCTTCCCGATGGGTAACGCATTCCTCCATTCTTCCTGACTGAAGAATGCACATGGAGGGAGTGCTGGCCATTCCTCCCTCTCTTCATCCTTTTCCTCTCTGTATCGTGTGGACCGGGATGGGATTTGTGGTGCTGGATCGGAATTGGGAGAGTAATCCTGTGGAGACTGGCTCGAATTGGATCTAGATGATTCAGAATAGATACCCTGGACTGTCTTTATCATCTCTCTCACCTCTGCGCGCACTTCAGCCAGCTCTATCAAGTCATTATGAATAGCCCGCTGAGCTTTGAGGAGCCTTGCGTTCTCAGCCTGGATTATTCGGATGTCCTCCTTCATGTCTGTTGAGGGCCAGCAGTGTCTGAGGCAGGAGGGGTGTGGCTCTTGTTGCGTTTCCATGTGTAAATGCGGACTAGGAAGGTATGGGGCTAGGTGAATGCTCTCATGAAGAGCAGCGTCCATCTGTACCTGGGAACTTGTTAAGTCTGCATGTGGTGGCTTGAGGAGTGCTGTGCTGGCATACCCTTCAGGGGGGCAGGGCAACACCTCTCTGAGCTCCCGACTATGTACACCTGTCTCTCTGTGGGGGACATTGCTGCAACGGTGTGTGGCATAACCCATGTTGTAATCCTCCATCCAGGCTGGCGGCCATATCACACGCTTTGGTCTGGCTCCTCCACGAACCTTTACATGCTCTTCATATGCCTTTTCCATTGGTAAATTGCTCGATCCTGCTCGAAAGAGCAAAATGTATTTTATGATGGAGGGTCTGATTGGGAAATACTTGCATTCACCACAGGGTATCCATTAAAACACAGCCATCTTTGTTGATGTTTGTGAGCGTCTATGTACCTTCTTCTCATATGGCATAAACCAATGTGGTTGTGGCTTTTGTCCTGTACTCTTCTTAGGTTTGATTATGGGGTTATGGTGGCTTGTATCTTTTGAGGGCTCTCACTGCCTCTTTACATGAGACTCCGTTCGTTCGATAATTCTTGTCTCTTCTCACTGCGTCCTTCAAACACTCAGCTTTCTAGGAGGAAACCTGTGATGTCACAAATAGGACCCCCCCCCCCCCCCCCGGTTGCTGTGCCAACTGGCAAGCGAGGCTATTTGGGGAATTCCCCTAATATGTTTCCACGTACTTCTATGATGACTGGATATCCTCACCACACCCCATTCTCCCATGGGAAACCTCTATCAACACAAACCTCTAGAATCTCATTGGTGACCTCTCAACATTCACAGTGGAAACAGCGTATAGTAATAGTGGCTGTTTCTCAAAAAGTGGCAGCTAAACAAATACAGGATACATATCAAATATGGGATTATTTAATACAATAATCTTGTATATTTTCCATTGAAATAAGATAACAGAAGATAACACTTTATTAATCCCAGGAGGGAAATTCAGGAATGTAGGCGACATTACGGCTCTGCTATAGCTGCTACAAGCAAGCGGTGTGGCACACGGCCTGCACACTACCGGAGAGTGCGAGCATAGTTGCATGTGCTGTGGCAATATTCTCCTGAGCGACAGGGGGCGCTGCGAACAAGCCAGCAGGGGAAACTGAAAGAGCGGCCGTCGACATTACAAACAAGTCCTGAGGGAAGGATCTAAATAACTACAAAAGAAAGGTAAAGTTCAAATAGAATGTGTTGTGTATGTTAATTTATTGTAGTCAGTGCAGGGTTTTTATATATAGTTCTGAGTTTGGGCAAATTGTCGGTGTAAACATTACGAATAAGTCCCGAGGTATTAAAATTGTCCAAATCTTTGAACAGAGATGGTGCTATCTCCTTCCATGAATTCGACGCCATCTGTTTATTTTTGTTGTGGCCACGCATGGATGGATCGTACTGATTGTGCCTGTGGAAGTCTTCGCACAACCTTCCTTCAGAATGCGTCCATCTTGAATTGCATGTTGCGTCTCGAATAATTGCGAGCTCCCTCGCACAAAATTTGCAGTGCGACGCTGCAATGACATCATTTATGGTGCGCGCACTAAACTACACTACTGCTGCGGAGAGACTATAAACCAGGCTTGAGAGGTTTCCACCGCTAAACGCAGACTCCAATCGTAATAACTACATCAGTTATTGATTGTTAAATGACTTATGATCTATGCTCTATGTCAGACTGACAGTCCGTAAATTAACCAGCCCTATCCCCAGAAGCTATAAACACGAAGGTTATTTTTCGGGGTTTTATTAGATTTGCCACTCTTTGAAAAATCCCTCCCATTATTGGAGACCATCAGCAATTGCAAAACTCATCCAGCCTGCCTTGACTTCTCAGCATCTAATTAAGTAATAGCGTGAACCTAGTATCACAGTGTTTGCCGTTACTTCAAATTCCCGCCCAAGCATCATTCATATTAGGGTTGAAGAAGGGAAAATCATATATAAATCCTTTGAATAAGTTCAAAACCCAGAGGATCCCTACACACCTGTGCCTCGTGTTCCAGAGGCAGGGCGACGGGTCAGAGGAGGAAAATTGCTCGTGCTAAGTCACCATGCAGTTTGCCTCCGTCCATGGCCGCCCCCTTAATGGTATACGATGAAAAGCGTCATACCCCCACAAGTCCTGCAAACCCTCCCCGATCTGGGGCATGACGCTTAAATTTTCCACTAATTTATGGCTACATCATCCCTGATGTATCATATTCCCCGTGTCGATCTCAGACGCCCGTGTGCAAATGCTAGATCTTTGTGTGCATCGCTCTCTCTCTCTCTCTCTCTCTCTCTCTCTCTCTCTCTCTCTCCCTCCCCCACCTCTCTCTCTCCCTCTCTTTCTCCACGCCCTCCCAGCAGACACCCATCCTGACTTGCCGTCACGCCGGCCGTCCTCCTCCACGCTGCGTGTCCTGCTGAGGCCTCTGTCGGCCGTGACTGACAGCCTGACAGGGGACTCGGCTGTGAGTCATGCCTGGGCTGGTGGCCTCACAGCTGGGTACCCTCGGCGCCACACCTGGGTACCCTGGCCGCCGCGTTTGCCGGCGGTGCCAACTTCTAAAGAGAGGGGGAGAGAGAGCGGGGGAGTTAGAGAGAGAGATAAAGGGAGGGAGAGATAGAGGGAGATACTGTAGATGAAGAAAGATAGAGAGTAAGTCGGGGTCGTCAGTTAGTTAGAAAGGTGTTTGGTGACAGAAAGACAGACAGACAGACAGACTGATAGATAGATAGATAGATAGATAGATAGATAGATAGATAGATAGATAGATAGATAGATAGATAGATAGATAGATACTGTAGATCAAAAGATGGATCACCGAAAATACCAAAGGATAAGTATAAGAAAACAGAACTATAAAGAGCAGCACCGTGAGCAGAGAGACTGTTGAAGACACGATGACATCAGAGAAAATGTATTTGTGATTGAGGCCCACATTAAATTGGCTCGTGAGCCGGAGCCGACATTGTGCATATGAAGTTATTAGCACTCACGCCGGCGGCGCCTCGCGAAATTAGATTTGCCAACAAACGAAGGACGGGGAAAGCGGGCGTCCAGGAGCGGCTGTTTGAGGAGGGATTTGCCGGGGAACGAGCCTCGTCCCGACCGAGCTCCGAACGGCAGGATTACGGAGAAACGGTGAGGACATCGTGCCTGTAATGAGAAGCTGACCCGCCGCAGAGGATTGGAAGCCGAAGGACCCCGCTTCAACCGCCTGCGGGAATCAAATAAAAACGACCGATCAGGGAACAACGAAGTTTCACTTTTCACTTTTTCTTTGGGGCGAGGTTGTTAGTTTTCTCACGGTTCATTCATGTCGTTCAGTTGATACATGACTACAATGAGGAATTGCAATGTACACATACGCACACACACACACACACACACACACACACACACACACACGCTCGCGCACACATACGCGCATACACACACGCACACATGCACCAACACGCTCACACACACACACACACACACACACACACACACACACACACACACACACACACACGCTCACACGCACACAAACAACCACACGCACACACAAACACACATGCTCACATACAAACACACAAACACACACGGTCACACACACACACAACACATGCTCACACACACACAAACACACGCTCACACACACACACAAACACACGCTCACACACGCTCACACACACACACACACACACACACACACACACACACACACACACACACACACACACACACACACACACACACACACACACACACAAACTGCAGTCATGGAGCAAAGAAAATGATATAATATGTACCACTGACCCCCAGACCTGCTGATAAGACAATTAGCAAAATAGATGAAGAACAACAGACAGGAATCCAAGAGTGGAGATGAACAAGGTCTGCGAAGACTCCTCCAGTATCAAACCAAGGAGAGCGACCAAATCTGCGATTTTAAATTTAATAACTGACCCGTCTGTGAACTCGGCTCACATTTAAATCTGCATTTGCATTTTTGGAAGGTCTCTCGCCTGATCTCCACCTCCCTCTTAATATTTTATTTTATTTTTTCCAACGGAAGATATTCCTCGGACGGACTAACTCCGCGCTTGAACCTGTCTCGCCCCGCCGGGCGCGGCGGACGGAGCGTTGGACGGAGGAGCGTTTTAATCAATTCTTACCTCCTTCCTTCCCACCCCTCCGTCTCCCCGCAGAGCGGAGCTCGACGCCAAAGGTTTTATTATCCACAACTTCATCTCTCTCACTATCAACCCCGGTCGACACTGTTGCAGAAAGGAAGGGTGTGTGTGTGTGTGTGTGTGTGTGTGTGTGTGTGTGTGTGTGTGTGTGTGTGTGTGTGTGTGTGTGTGTGTGTGTGTGTGTGTGTGTGTGTGTGTGTGTGTGTGTGTGTGTGTGTGTGTGTGTGTGTGTGAGAGTGCGTGTGCATGTGCGTGTGTGTGTGTGTGTGAGATGTGCGTGTGGACATTTTGGCCGCACACAAAGCAGCAGAAAGGAAACCACTGACCATTGAGCCGGTCTGTGTCTCGGAGATGGCGGTGGCGGCCCCCGGTCCACCTCTTCTCTCCATCTGCAGCGCCTGGAAAGTTTGGCGACTTTACCCGCGAGTTGCCCAACGAGCACCAAGCTCACTCGACATCATGGTTATTTTTTTATTTGACGGAAAAATATTATTATATAACATATATTATATTATATATAATTATATTTAAAAAAATAATAATAATAATATGAAGTGTGAATGTTGCTGTAAAATAATAGAGAAAAAAAAAGTATTGATAGAAAACATTGGAAAAAATATATTAAGAATATATCAAATATATAAGAAATTGTAATACCATTGCAAAAATCCTCAAATATACCTTACATTTAGTAAAGTCAGAACAAATCATGAACAGCTGTTTGTTTGCTGCTCACAAACCTTCAACCACAAGAATATGATTTTTTTTCCCCGCTTTACAAAGCTTCATAAACACGCCGGCGTAAGTTTCCTGCAGCGTAGATGTCCGTCCAAACAGCCGCTCTGTCGGGCCGTTCTATCCGGCCAATCACATTGGCTGAATTCACGGCGGCATCGAACCTCTGCCTGCACGTTTTAATCAGTGCAGAGATGAAAGGTAATCGGCTCCCGCCGAACTATTCGGGCGGCATCTGACCGCCTGCGTCCTCCACGGACACCACCGGGCCCCCCTTCTCCACCTCCCTAACGGGTGGAAGGAGACTCGAGTGCCGTCTAACCGGCCCTTTGATGGAAGACATGATTTTCATGGAAATGTTGTACTGCGAAGTTTTGCACGACTTGTGAATCCTGGATGTCGGCAGGGGACGCAGCTGCGGGAGATTGGGGTGCGTCGGTCGGAAAAGACAGTTTTTTATTTCTGTTGGATTAAAGGCCCAGCAAAAAAAGTCCGGCTAAAAAAGCCGAAGCCCCCCGCCTTCTGATTTCCGTATCTGATCACTTTGTGACAAATTTCGTATCCGACGCTTGGAGATACAGTTGACAAGCGGAATATGACAAGCAAATGTTACGGACATAAAGAAATGATGCTGTTAACGTTAAGGTTGCGCGTCACCATATCCATACATATCCACCCATATATCATGCGCATGCGTTTTCATTTTATTCAGACTTTGCAAATACTATATAAAGGGAGTTTTCGACTCCTCACGGAAAATGATCGTTGTGCTGGAGTCGGCTGAGCTCTCTCCATTTCCATCTCCATTCCCAGGTATTTTGCGTTCACGCGCACCACCTACGGCCGCCAAAAGGGGTGTGAACCCGGCTTCAGGGATTATCTGTGTCCTTGCATGTTTGTTTTGTTGGGGTTTTTTTGCCGCGTCATCGCACCTCAAACTGATGAGTCACATTCTGCTGCGAAGCCACGCGCACGCGTGACCACGATGCAACTGAGTGGCCATATTGTGTGGGACAAACCCTGACACTGAGGTGACCCGCTCGTCGCAACTTCACCTCCTCTGGACACACACGTACACACACGCACACACACACACACACACACACACACACACACACACACACACACACACACACACACACACACACACACACACACACACACACACACACACACACACACACACACATGCGCACAAACACACACTGCATCAGACTCTCACACACTCCAGAGCTGGGAGAGGATTCCCACCCGTACTTCACACAGACGCAGGTCACTGGAGCAGGGTGCACGCACGCACGCAC
Source organism: Zeus faber (assembly GCF_960531495.2). NCBI lineage: Eukaryota > Metazoa > Chordata > Actinopteri > Zeiformes > Zeidae > Zeus > Zeus faber. The sequence goes on along the minus strand of NC_137204.1, from coordinate 24,363,199 downwards.
ACACACACACACACACACACACACACACACACACACACACACACACACACACACACACACACACACACACACACACACACACACACAGACTCACTTTCTGTATCCCTTACACTCCCAAGACACCCATACACACTCACTCCATGTATCAATCTCTCACACACTCTCTCTCTCTGTTTTTAAATCCTGACCTTATCTCCTTCTAAAACGTCCCTCATTGTGACTTGTTCCCACAAGTTCAGTCATTAATTTCACAATCTATCTATCTATCTATCTATCTATCTATCTATCTATCTATCTATCTATCTATCTATCTATCTATCTATCTATCTATCTATCTATCTATCTATCTATCTATCTATCTATCTAAGTCATCATGAATGATCACCAAAAATGTATTAAGAAGATAATATGTATTATATTATAATTTTTCTAATCCTTTTGGACATCCCAGGTGTCGGAGGCTGGTGACGCTGCAGTGTGCTGTTTGATGGATGGTTTTGCAGAGCAGCGCGTGGTGTAAGCCGACGCCTCGCTGACAGTAATGGATGGATGTGGACGGAGTTAGCGGCTTCACATCTGCTGATAAACCGGACATGATATTCAGATCCCCACGCCGCCCAGGCAGTCACGGTTTGGGGTCCAAGGAGCCCGGTAGAGGGGCCCTGTCGAGTGTGCACGTGTGCAGGCACGCACGCACGCACTTTGTTTCTACAGTTGAATATCTGCTGCTTAGAAAACGGGAAACAAAATCATGATAAGATTTTGAGAGTAACCAGATAGATAGATCTATCCATCTGTCTGTCTGTTTGTCCATCTATCTATCTATCTATCTATCTATCTATCTATCTATCTATCTATCTATCTATCTATCTATCTATCTATCTATCTATCTATCTATCTATCTATCCTACTATCTATCTGTCTATCTATCTATCTATCTATCTATCTGTCTATCTATCTATCTATCTATCTATCATCCATCCATCTATCTATCTATCTGGTCCTCTACCATCAGACATAAGAAAGACAGTTGCCGGGGATAATAGAGAGGCTCTGGGAGGAAACATGCTTCTCTCTGGCTCTAAATGGACGAGCGGCTTCTCAAATCGTCTGTGAGTCATCAGGACGGTGCCCTATCAAGGCTTTGCACTTACACCAAAAATACAAAAATTTTAAAAAGCCAAAAAAGAAATGCCAATGTGGAGGAAGCACGACGGCCCGTACTAATACCACTTTGCATAATAGCATGTCCAAAAAAGTTCAAGAAAAACCGGCAAAAAAACAAGTTTTGTACAGTGTGTCCTAAATTGCCGCCGGGTTCTGCCAAGTTCACATTTCACATTTATAAAATTCTCTTCACATTTATATTAACGTCGCACGTTGCACTTTGGTACCTTAAGTTTTAAGCTTTAGCTTTCACGCGGCGATCGCAATTTTTGTAAATATATTTCACATTATATGAATTATATGAATTATATTATTAATTGTTGGGAAATGCTCCGAGGTGAAGCTTTTCATGACACAATTTAATAATAAAAAAGTAAAATAAAGGTTGATAAGTGACAGCAATCACTACTTAAGTGCGCTTCACACCGAATCCATAAACGCGTCCAACACTCCGATCCTCCCCCCCCTAGTGGCCGTTTGATTAACTGCGTCTGAATTTTGCCTCCCAAAAATGGGAGCGCTTGCGTTTCCAACAGCGAGTAATTTACTCCGCTGGACATTTACCATCTTCCATGAAACACAGTTTAAAATGTTCTTCATGTGTTTGCAAGTGCGGGGGAAAAAATTCTCTTATATTAAAAAAAACTGACTGATGTGACTTTTCTTTACTCTGATTTAAGCTCAGTTTGTGGAAATTCCGCATCACAGCTTTTTCAAGTTTGACCTTGTCGTTTGTCGGATTTGGTGTGAAGCACGCTTTTCATTGAAAAGATAGACTCGTCGATGCAAAATGAAAAAAATGATACGAACCGTTGCACTCTGCAGCCTGCCCTGGTCAGGCGCCAGAAACGGCCCGGACTTACCGGTAGCGTTCAATAGGAAAAGCGCTTTTTGGCTTGCGGCCGAGAAGATCATCAATGGCCGGATGAATGGGCGGACGGGCGGGTGTTTTTTCACCCCCCGGAGAAGCCTCCAAAATTGCCCGCCAGAGTGGGGTGTAATCTGAAGTGCGGTGTGTTTAAAAGGGCAGCGCTAAGTGTCGGGGGAGGTGGAGACGGGAGGGAGTGCGGCGGGGCGCGGGGCGTCATTAGCAGGAGCCCGTATAAACCCCGGTCGTTAAACGCGCCGAACGGCCTCCATCGATCTGAACGGTTCTGCCTGTCATTTCGAGCCGATGGGATCGATCAACCGGGGTAAACAAAAAAAAACAAACAAAAAGAAACCAAAAAAAGTGTAACCATCCGAAATTTTTCGCCACGGTACTCGCTCCCCGCACAGCGGCTTCTCGGGAGCCGACAAAAACATTCCCACTTTTGTGAGACGGCGGCGAGAGCGGCGCGGAAGAGGGAGCTATTAATACCGAGGAGTCAGGAGAAGAGAGGGAGAGCACTTTTCGGTCTTTTTGGTCCCCGGGAAGGAGCAGCAAGACGCCTCTGCACGGCAAAATGGGCTCGATAATGGAATGGAGGGAAGGCAACTGAACTACAGGGAGCGAGAGAGAGAGAGAGAGAGAGATGGGTGGGGGGGGGGGGGTCCCATGGTGTGAGAGAAAGAGGAGAAGGCGACAAAAATAAGGTTTAAGTGTAAATCAGAAAGAAATATGCAAAAAAAAAAAAAAAGGTGTGTTGAGCTGTTTTGAAAGGAACAGTAGTTGAAATGTGCCAGAAAATGGAGACACACACACACACACACACACACACACACACACACGCACACACACACACACACACACACACACACATGTACACACACTCAAAGAAAAAAAAAAAAAAATCCAATAATCTTAATTAAGCCCTAATGGTAAGGTTGGAAAAAGATTGCTGAAAAGCACTTGCTTATTAGAAACGGGATGAGGTCACACCTCTGAAGTACTCTGGGATGATTGTTAATAATTATTGTAAATGAGGCACTTTGCATAAATATAGTCTGCGCGTGGGAATCCTTCCTCTGTTTTCTATTCACTTGTACTACACAACTTCTTGGTCCAGCACAGTGGATCACAAAAAAAACAAAACATATGAGAAAGTCTATGTCTTTTGTCTTCTCCATTTCGTTATTAGGGCTGCAGCCGTTAGGCCTGGAGCCCTGTTGTTGTTGAATTCTGTGAATTTGGAAGCCTAAAACTATCTGGAACACCAACTTGGGCGTAACGCACAAACAGGCTTTACGTCCTGTTTGAAATCCAAATCGATGCACATACGGAGCAGATATTATCGAGAAAACCGACCAAATTTGGATCGATATTACAGAGACGAGCCATTGCATTTCGATATGTCATTTCATGTCTAACCCGGCTAAATCTATCTGGATGACATACTTTGCTAGAACCTACGAACACATACGGAGCAATTATGAGTGAAAAACTGAAACAACTTTGACCCGAATATTCAGTTGGTCTTGGTTAACTGACATGTTACACATCTCGTTCTAAATTGAACAAGGTGAGATTTACAGTAAGATGCTTTATGACCTCATCATATTATTTATCATAAATGTATTTATTTCCAATTGAGAATGTCCAGTTGGACCGTGTCCAGTGTGCAGCGTGGAATCGTTCACTCTATCGTGTTTCGATGTTACCAAACTATCGATTTATGGCTTCTAACCTGGTAGATGTGAATAGATCTGTGAGGTTAATATTTAAAATCTGTGGTCCACATTACTTGCCGGATTAAGGAAAAATATAATAAAAAGTAATCCTTAATAAGTGGTCACCGCTTCCCTTGAAAACACTGAAATGTGGAACTGAGTGATGTGTTCAAGATCCAGTGAGGCTTCGGAAAAAATTGAAGCCATGCGATGGGAATTACCCACAGAAATACCACAACTTTTTTCGTATTTCATGCAAACGTAATTTATTGAGAATATAATCCAAGTAAAAACTCAACTCTACAAAACAAATACATTTCATAAATTAGACTGCTTTCGTAAATCAACATGAATATGTCATAATTGACACAAAGGCATCCACCGTCACTTACAGGAAGGAAAAACGGAAAATCGTACCGCGTTTCAGAGAGCCCGGGAAACTGTAAAACACACCCAACACGGCTAAACTGGACCCTGTGTATTGCTGCCAGCAGCTATATTTATTATTATTATTATTATTATTATTATTATTATTATTATTATTATTATTATTATTGTAGTTTTATTTATTTATGTATGCATTTATTTATTATTAATATATTGGTTTTCCCATTTTATTATTGTTATATAAACAATAAAAGACACATTACAGCAAGCAAACCAATGAGCAAAACAATAATATTACATTATCAGGTTATTAGGTTGTATATTTTCAGCATTCTATTGTATATGTATTAAAGACATTTCACTTATATTTATGAACGTTTGTATATGTATGTGGCAAATAAACCTCTTGAATCTTGTATACATACAGTATGTTTTTGACCTGGACAAATATGTACCTGGTCATGTGAAGCTCAGTGTGTTGCTCACTCACAAGGTAATGCATATTAAATGGCGCCTCCAGTATTTTCTTGGATATCAGCTGTTTTCCCGTGTTGCATTTCTAACAAAAATCTCGTATTAGCTCCGAAAAGCCCCAAAGCTCTCGTTAAAATGATGCTCTGCAAAAGTGACACATGATTAGCCAAGCTGGCACGCCCACTCACCGTGAAATTAAGCCACTTGTTCACACTCGTTCTGCTGCTTCGTGACCCAGCAACCACAGCCATAAATAGATAGACAGACAGACAGACAGACGGACAGACGGACAGACAGATAGATATTTTTCATGTGTTTTTCCCCAATCACTGTGCACTTACGTCACTGAGTGTTCCTCCTGTGTGGTTCGATTTATATATCTGTCAAGAACGGTGTTTTAACAATTACGATCGTTACGCGGTGGATCCCAGAGTGCAGTCACAAAAGAAAGGGACGGTTCCTCGTAAGGTTCTTGGAACTTCCTGTGGAGCGAAAATGCCTCCTGTGGCCGATTATAGTTGTCTGGGTTTTGAAAAACGCAGCACGAGTAACAGTTTTCCCAGTTTCCTTCATACGCAGCATCGGCTCAAGTTGTCTGCCTTTGTGTAGCAAACGCTATGCAATCCACAAGGCACAAGTAGCTGGATGCAAATGACTTCAGAGAGACGAAGCTTGGACTAGTATAACTTTGGGTGATGATGTCCGCCCAGCTCCTGAAACCAGTCAAATCGGGCCAATGGTCTTCCACCACCGGTAAATTTACAACAGTTTTTCACAAATGTATGCTCCCAATGTACATCGATATTCATCAATTAGAACGACAAGGCGTCTGAAACGTCCCAATTCTAAGGAGACCTCAACCACGTCTGTGCGTACTGCGGTTGTAGTTCTCCACTCCACTTCCAGCTCGAAAAATGCCTGTTAAAAGATCTGAGCAATAACAATCGGGTTCCAGCCCTTCAGGCTGGACCTCTAATAATAACAAAGTGAAATAATGCCGACATTGTGCTTTATTGCATTGTGTTTTGGTTGAGCGTGCCCGTCGCCCTCATAAGAAAAGATGGAGAGAATAGAGAGCGAGTTTAGGGAGCGTGTACAGTCTCTCTCTCTCTCTCTCTCTCTCTCTCTCTCTCTCTCTCTCTCTCTCTCTCGCTCTCTCTCTCTCTCTCTCTCTGCTCCAGGTGCTTCCACCAGCGTGTAATGTACTACATCACACGTCTGCAGCCGCTCCTCCACCCCTGGCCATCAGGAGATTAGATCAGGATCATATCCTGTCAGGGGGTAAAAATAATCACAGGCACATTCATCCTGCGCTGTTTTGTCACTTCAGCGATCAAAGAGCAGAGGCAGAGGGTGGGTCACTGAGTTTTAATTATTTCAAGATTCACATCAACATTACTGTTACTGTGGCTATAGACTTATGTAACAGTTTGGGCGGCTTCTGTAGTCCAGGGTAGTAAAGGGTAGTCCGGGGTAGTACAGGGTAGTACAGGGTAGTCAGGGGTAGCCCAGGGTAATAAGGGTAGTTCAGAGTAGTTCAGGGTGGTTCAGGGTAGTCCAGGGTAATCACAGTAATCAGGGTCGTCCAGGGTAGTACAGGGTAATTCAGGGTAGTCCTGGGTAGTCCTGGGTAGTCCTGGGTAGTCCAGGGTAGTACAGGGTAGTCCTGGGTAGTCCTGGGTAGTCCAGGGTAGTACAGGGTAGTCCTGGGTTGTCCTGGGTAGTTCAGGGTAGTTTGGGGTAGTACATGGTAGTCTAGGGTAATCAGGATAATCAGGATAGTCTAGGGCAGTGCAGGGTAGTCCAGGGTCATACAGCGTTGTACAGGGTAGTCATCAGGGTAGTCCAGGGTAATACAGGGTGGTCAAGGGTGTTTTTTGTTTTGATGTCAAAATAAGGCACAGCCCCTGCTACAGCTGTTAACTGAATTTATCCTTTTTTCTAGAATCACATTGATATACTTTTGTTTATTATATTTTACACTTTTTTTGTGTGTTTGTCTTGTTCAGCAATGCACCAATCCTCACCATGACACATTTCATTGTCAGTAGAAATAAAATGGGCCCAATAAACAGATTCTGATCCTGATTCTGTGAATTGTCAAAAATCTTGGTTACAGAAGCACAAAATGCTGCGGACACAGTTTGGTGTGGAGCAACGTGGACGCTCTGGTGGATGAGAGAGTGAAATACAGACTGGGAGCAATGGCAATAATGGTCGATTTCACCGAAGTGTTACTCATGGAAATCATGTGTATGGGACCTGAGATACAATTTTCTATGTTGGAATATTAAATGTAATGCTGTAAAATACTATTAAGGGAAGAAATTTGCGATATGGGACACATCCACATAACTGTCACATGTCAAAAAAAATCCACCCAGGTTTGAAATGGAGGAGTACCTGAAATTTTGCCGTAGGCCTGAGCACCTTTCTCTTTCCACACTCTCTCTCTTCTCCGTCCCTCTGTTCTTCCCCCTCGCTTGCGGGAGGAGTACGAAGATTAAAAGCGCTCCGGCGGAGCCGGGTGCATGTGAAGACCCGGGCGTCACGCGCCTCCTTGGAAAGCAAAACAAAGCTCCTCAAAGTTGCGCGAGATCAAGGGAGCTTTGCAGATTAAGAGGCTCTGTTACTGTGAAGCGTTTGCAGCCGGCGCTGGATGGATGGTGCGCGCTACCCGGCGACAGCCCTGGAAGCCCGGTTGAAAGCGAGGGGGCGGACAAATCTGCTAATAAACATCTGGGCTTTCTATAACCCAGCGGGGGAGGGAGGGGTTGGAGGGAGGGGTGGAGAACCAGACACCAGATACTCTGCCCCCTGACTCCGCTGCTTATATTCGGGGACACCTCGGACCAGGCGCGCACCCCTCCCGCTCCGTGGAAACGTCCCCAGGCTCGGACCCCGGGCCGGGGCTTTACGGGGGAAACGTTGGGATTGGACAGCATTTACAAGCAAAAGTTGAAACCGTATAAATTCCGCACTCCTTTATCAATCACGGTATGAAATGGGATATTTTTGTTCCGCTCCTGGGGATTTTTCCCCGAAAAACGCCCGACCCCTTTCCCCCGCCGAGACCGAACTTGAGATTTAGGGTGTTCCTCCGCGAGATCCGCCGTGGGGGCCGAATCGCCTCGCGAGTGTTTTCCATTAAAATGCAACAACTAACACGTTAGCTGGTGACAGGATCCATGTCGGGGGGCCGCCCGGTTTATAGGGCCAAGGCCGCCCCATCTGATCCCGGCGCCCGGCTGGAACCCGGCGGTTTCGAGGGGGTTTATAGGACCCAGGGACCTGCGGAGTTCCAGCATGACACGCTAATGGCTTCATGTGTTTAAATAGCGTGCGCTGTGCCATGTCACCGCACACGCGCTATCTGCACAATCTGACAAGTTGATTCCTCAGAGGAGAGATAAGAGCCAATTTGTCGGCCCGGTAGGATTAGCATCCCCCCCCTCGTGCTCTGCAGTTTGGCCTTGGCTTTTGGAGATGATGGACAGAGCGCAGCTGTCACTTCCCAGCCAGTGAAATCTCTTGGCCCGGGGTGGTTCCACAGAAAAGGCAGATCAAAATGCGTAAGTGCGTGTGGGTTTGACTCCGGCCCCGGCACGACAGATGGCAGGCTGGAACGAAGAGTTTGCGGATCCGTCGGAGTTTCCTGGAGCTGAGCGCTGAGCCCGGCGCTCCCTGCAGGGCGGCCGCGCCCTGGGTCGCTACAGTGACGCCGTTTATGGTGAATGAATGATTTTTTAGACGAGTCCTGTGGTAATTCAAGCGAGCATTTTGCTTTAAAGAATTGCCTGCTGGCAAAAGGACAATATTAACAAAGCGGCGGAAAGTTGCCCTTTCACACGCGCAGCACACAACCGGAGTATGTCCGTGTGGGACGCAATCACACCCACTGGGAATACCCTGTTTGGTTTAGACGAGGGGCGGAGCCTGGTTAGAGCTCGCAGGAGGCAGGACGCGACACAATGACGCAATGACGCTGCGGAGTTTACGGCACACCCAAGATGGCGGACGAGGCTGCCTCAGTAATTGTGCCTTTTTTTTTTGCATTGATAGTCCACGCACTGCATTTGGACGTATACGTTATACAAACAAAAGAGTGGGAAACGAATATAAAACAGAAAAGGAGGACGCAGCAGCTACGCCCCGTGCACAAAGACATTTGCGTTCACACATACTGGGGAATGTCTGGATGATTTCAGGCTTGCAGTGCACGTGGGAAAAAAAGCTTACACAGCATGTTATAGAATATAACATATGGTGTATTTATCAATCATGTCCTCTCCTCATCTCCAAAGGTGGAAAAGATATCTTTGTTGTGCATAGGCACAACGTGTCACACGAACTTGTGCCTGGAAATGCTTCTGAATTTGATTAATCTAACTGGGGGAAATAAATCCAAAACATTTTTTTCCTCCCACATTCCCCCGTACAGTTAACGATCCGCCCCACCCCGCTCTCCGATTTTCCCAGCTCCCATCTTTTGATGCTGGCACACCGGTGCCCCTACCTCTCTGCCGAATCCGCTAAAATATTTACCTATCTGTCTTTCAAGGACCTCTGCGGCTCGCGTAATGGAGTGAAAGGGCTCAGCGCCGGCCTTTCCCAGCCCCTGATTTACGTGCTACGAGGGCTTGGGAGGAGAAATATTAAAACACCGTCGCTCAGTCCGCGGCCAGCAATAACAGGCTGCCTGGTTTCCTGCACCGCCCGACTTCCAGGGTCTTTTTTTTTGGGGGGGGGGTGGAGTCACAGCACAGTGGGGGGGACGGTTTTGGGGGGGGGGGGGGGGGCAGAAAGAACCGGAGAGGGGTGGGAACAACTCGTCCCAGGGTGACCTTGTGCGGAAGAGAAGCGTGGAATGTTTTTGGAACGGAGCTGGGGAGACACAACATCGCCACAGAAACGTGACCGCGGAGGCGCTGGTTGTTTTGACCTGTGACCTGTGTCTCGACACGGGGGGCGGGGGACTCCCGGGAGGGGGCCGTTCGAGGGGCTCCAGGGGGTCCGCACCGTTACAGGACGTACAATAACGA
>NC_137204.1:24348540-24351040 GCF_960531495.2 Zeus faber | reverse complement strand
AGGAAAGAAAAAAAAAAAAAAATGTTTTACTGCGTTGTTTGTTGCCCTCGCTAAGTCCCGCAGCTTTTGTCCTACTTCTGCAATAATTTGTGCCTTTTATCTATTTGTACATTCATGCTTTTCCTCCCTCAGTATTTCGGTAATCAGACACATAATGTTCCTTCTTTCTTTTTAAAGACCACATTAACTATTTTTTTTTGCTTGTTTTGTTTTTTCATTTCTTTTTCATACGACTTTTCTTTTCATAAGCCGCTCACGACGGCTGAAGGAAAGATTCCGTGCAGCGTTAAATGTTGCCAGTACCGCACCGCAGCGGGGAGAACGGATGCGTCATTGGTCTGATATGCAAATACCCTTTGTATCCTGATTGCTTTTATTTTATTTTTTTTGTTCCGTCAAAATGTTGATTTTTCAGCGGTGGAATACAACAATCCCTTTGAGTTGAAACACAAAATATATAAAAAAATTAAAAAATAAAAAAGCAAGCAATAAAAAATCGGAACGAGCAAAACAACATGGATGCTTCTTATGATTATGAATTTAAAAATAACCAGTTAAACCCGAAGTCTATTTTTTTCCCACTTCCAGCCATTCGTTATTTGATTCCTTTAACAGCACTGTTCGCTGTTTTCCTCCTCATGTATATGCACCCGCCATCCCTCGCACCGCAGAGGGAATCAACAATAACCAACAATTAACCGCTGCAGCCTCCTCATCAATTAGACGTCATCTCAGTCTATTAGGCCGCTCAGTTTGGGGCAAAATGCTTGTTTTCTTTTTGTGATAAATAACATTGCACTGGCACTCCCCGATCCGAGCCCATTAAACTGTACAAGCGGTCTTTGTCACAATATCTAATGGTTTTTGCTGCTTGCATTTGCAAAAATCATTACCGTTATTATTTCCCCGCTGTGCCCAGGCGCTGGGAACTACCGGCTAATATCGCCGGCGCGTATGCACGACCATGTTCTCCATCAGGCTGCAAACAGTCACCAACAGAGATGCGTCACTGTGTGTGTGTGTGTGTGTGTGTGTGTGTGCGTGCGCGTGTGCGTGCGTGTGCGCGTGCACGTGCACGTGCGTGTGTGTGTGTTTCTCTATCATTTGACCTCGGAGGCCTTGTCGACAGTGGTGGAAAAGGTAGTGGAAAGCCGCACCTGAGTAAAAGCAGTCAAAGTAGAGATACTTTAGTAAATGTAAAAGTCAACAGAAATATAATAGTTCAAGTCAAGGACAGATACTCCCCAAAAATACTTAATTACAGTAACAAAGTATTTTTTTTGTTTTTCAATTGGCTGTCTCACCAAAACTTCTCTACTTTTGTCCTCCTCCACAAATTGTAATTATTTATATAAAGCTATGTTATCTATATATTTTTTTTATTTTTTATTATTAGGGGTCCAGCCATTACATTTTAATTATTATTAATCTTCTTGGCCTTTTTAGGGCTAAAAATATCTGAAACAGGGCAACCGCAGGACACACAGAACGTGTTGAGGCCTCGTTGGAACCGATCTTGTTGTTCGAGTTTGATCAATACCGATTTGGAGCAGACATTTGTGAAAAAATGTTACCGTGCGTTGAAGAACATTGGCGCAATTTGATTCGTTTGAGGAACGGCGCGCTTTGTGACATCATTGTGATGTAGAGATGGGATGGTTCGAGCAGCCACACCTGACCTGGATCTAGGTGATTGGGTCAGGGTGGCTGCATACCTGTTGCTCATTGGTTGGGCAGCAAGTTAAAACCCCCATCCACACACACACACACACACTCAGGAGAGGAGCCCTGTCATGACATGTTCCTTCTGCTAATCTCCTGGCCACCTAGCCTCCTCTCTGCAATTAACTGACTGTCTACAACCCATCGTCGTCCGTGTCCGTTTTGGAGCAACGGCCACAATCATCGTCCGGACTGATATTAATCCAAGCTTCGTCTCTCGGCAGTCCTTCCCATCCAGCGCCCTGCGCCCTGTGGACGGACAACCCGAGCCGACGCTGCGTTTGAAGGAATCTCGGACAACCGTCCCTTTCTTACATCGCCCGCACTGCGTGATCCAGTAGCGATGGTGATTGTTGGTGGTTAAAACGCCGTTCTCGTGAGACGTCTTTTGCTCCTCCTGCAGGCCAGGGACGAAGCAACACAAGAGGAACATTCAGCGACGTGAGTGCAGGGCGATTGGCTGAACGGAGGAGCGAATGCGTCACCGTACCTCTGTGAAACGTGAATAATAATAAATATAGCTGCAGGCAGCAATACGCGGGGTTCAGGGTTAGAAACTGAAACTGGCAATTCTGATCAGATCTGACCCTGCACCACCCTGATGAAATGAGCCTCATGAGTAACATCGAGATGTGTGGAGGATCACCAGGTATATTTAAAGTCTCTTAATGTGCATTTGATGTTGTCAGAGGTTTTGCAGCAACTTCCGTCTGCGTTTTTCCCAGTCCTTCTTTCTTTCGTTTTTTGTGGCCCTTACTTTTGTCCAGAGTTTTCAGAA
>NC_137204.1:24338540-24343540 GCF_960531495.2 Zeus faber | reverse complement strand
AAAGGCTGTAACAGTATAGGGTGGGGACTGGGGGTTATGGAGGAATTGGGGGTTTAGGAGGAATTTGGGGTTCAGACGGGGCCTAGAGGTTCAGGAGGAACTAAGGGTTCAGTGAGGAACTGGGGGTTCAGGAGGAATTTGGGGTTCAGTGGGGGACTGGGGGTTCAAGGGGAATTGGGGGTTCAGGAGGGACTGGGGGTTCAAGGGGAATTGGGGGTTCAGTGGGGCTGGGGGTTCAGGAGGGACTGGGGATTCAGGGTGGACTGGGGGTTCAGTGGGGCTGGGGGTTCAGGAGGAATTGGGGGTTCAGGAGGGACTCGGGGTTCAGTGGGGCTGGGGGTTCAGGGGGGACTGGGGGTTCAGTGGGGCTGGGGGTTCAGGAGGGACTAGAGGTTCAGAAGGCACTGGGGGTTCCGTGGGGAACTGGGGGTCCAGGAGTAATTTGGGGTTCAGTGGGGCTGCGGATTCAGGAGGAACAGAGGGTTCAGGAGGAACAGAGGGTTCAGGAGGAACTCAGGGTTCCGTAGGGAACTGGGGGTTCAGGAGGAATTTGGGGTTCAGTGGGGGACTGGGGGTTCAAGGGGAATTGGGGGTTCAGGAGGGACTGGGGGTTCAAGGGGAATTGGGGGTTCAGTGGGGCTGGGGGTTCAGGAGGGACTGGGGATTCAGGGTGGACTGGGGGTTCAGTGGGGCTGGGGGTTCAGGAGGAATTGGGGGTTCAGGAGGGACTCGGGGTTCAGTGGGGCTGGGGGTTCAGGGGGGACTGGGGGTTCAGTGGGGCTGGGGGTTCAGGAGGGACTGGAGGTTCAGAAGGCACTGGGGGTTCCGTGGGGAACTGGGGGTCCAGGAGTAATTTGGGGTTCAGTGGGGCTGCGGATTCAGGAGGAACAGAGGGTTCAGGAGGAACAGAGGGTTCAGGAGGAACTCAGGGTTCCTTAGGGAACTGGGGGTTCAGGAGGAATTTGGGGTTCAGTGGGGGCCCGGGGGTTCAGGAGGAACTGGGGGTTCAGGAGGTGTGGGGCTCAGGGGGGTCTGTCCTGCTGACATTCTTCTCGAGGCAGGTGTTTGTTGCTTGGCACCAGCTGCTGGCACCTTCCGGAGAGGCTGAGACTTCCTTCAACTTGTTTCAACAGTTCCGTTTTAATCAGAAGACAAATGAAACACACACAAGTCAACAATATATCAAGTTCATATTTATTTCTTTCGATACATTTCGAAAAAAAAATTTAAACAAAAACGATATTATTGCGATATTATTCCATCATCTCCATTCGTGCTAATTTTTAGGAATTACTCTGCCTTGTGTTTTTAGACCTTTGCTTATCTGGTTCATCCATGTTTACACACCGTTCGTCCTTTTTACATAATACTGTAGAATGAATCAGCCTTTGTGCCTTTCAGAAGTCCAAAACTGATTTCTGGGGACTTACACGGTTCCGAAGCGTTCCTCGAGGGGGTGTTTATTCAACCACACATAGACATCGTTTCCCTTTCTGTGGCACATTTTGAAGCAGCACTCCGTATCTTTTGGTATTTGGGATCTACCGCCCCTACAGTTCCTGAGTGCAATCGCACTTTTACGACACTGTCGTAAAACTCGGTCCGGTGTCCGAAAAAATATTTTTATTTTACTCAATCAGCGCACGGAGGGAGAGGGCGCGGGGATCGGCCCCCTGCTACCGGTGTAGGTACCAGATGTGCTCGGCCTGCCAGATCTGCTCGCACGCGCCGTTGGGGAGGTGGGGCGGCTACGTTTAGTATGAGCATTACTACTGGACATTTTGATGGGCACGTTTTTTAATTCATCGTTTTTCATCGTTTTACATCAAGCAAGTGACGTAGTGCCGTCGAGCGTGACGCACTTTTCCCGCGGTTTCGTTCCCAGAACCCAGAAGTTACAGAGAGCAAGAACAGGCCTTGGGGTGGGTGTACAAGTCAGTGCACCATCAGCATGATTCTGAAGCTGTTATTTTAAGGTAAAAAAAACTCACGTGGTCTTTTCTTTAGCACAGTATTTTTGTAACACTTCAGTGTGTTCTGCTGCTAAAATGAAGTCCACTTCTGTTAAACAGTAGCATGGGTGTGCGCTGTTGAATTTCGAAATTGACATCGTCAATAAAGAAAACCATAAAAATCATGTCAAATGAATTCAAGCAGCTGGCCAGCGGGCGGGTTGGTTTAACACCTGGAATTCCCTGAGGCTTTTTTTTTTCACAACCACCTGTTCCTTAATTCACATGAATCCATATTTTTGCCGCTAATAGCGTGAAGTACACATTTCACGAAAAAATAGTGGCTAAAGCGGGGTACACACTAAAAGATTAGTGGTAGTTTCTATCTATCTATCTATCTGTCTATCTGTATATCTGTCTGTCTATCTATCTATCTATCTATCTATCTATCTGTCTATCTATCTATCTATCTATCTATCTATCTATCTATCTATCTATCTATCTATCTATCTATCTATCTATCTATCTATCTTTCTATCTACAGTAGCTGTCTGTCGGTCTATCTCTCTATCTGTCTCTCTCTCTCTCTGTGTATAAGTGTGTGTTTTAATAGGTGAAGCTGGATGCATAAAATTCAAAATCAAACTCAATGTCTACTCATCCACACAGTGACACGCTCAGCACGACCGTTATTCAAGGGTCAGGCTGAGCGTGGGTGGGCGCTGTGGTAAACAGGTTGAGCGCTCTGAGCTCTAAGCAGGAGGAGGAGGAGGAGGAGGAGGAGGACGAGGTCGGACGCCTTGATTTACGGCCCGTGTGATAAATCACCTCCTCTTTTCGGAGGGGTGGGGTGGGGGCGACCATCAAACCTACCTGTCTGCAGTGCAGTGATCTGTGGATTCAGCTGTGGCCCCGGTGACCCCCTGTCCAACGCCGCGGAGGGAGCCTGTGATGGGCTCCACACCAGCCTCCTCCCAAACGCCTCCCTCCTCCTACGTCAGCGAAAAGAAACGCTGCCCCTGGCTTTTTAGACGGTTTTTCGTTCCGTTGTAGATCGTCATTTTCACAGCCTCTGCTTCCTCTCCCCCCGGTGCCGCTCCATGTTTGTTCTCCGCAAGCTGGCTTCACACCGCATCCGAAAACGCACCCGACAGTCGATTCATCCCCCGTGAGGAGCAGTAAATCTCCCTCCATACTGCGTTTGCAGGGTACGAAAAAAGAATAATACACACTTTTACGAAAATAAACGTGTATATTTGTACAGTGAATAAGGTGAGGATAACATTTAGAAGATCATTATTTTGTATACGTGATTTATTTCCTCAGTTCCGGTCGTGGTGTCGGACCGAAACTTGACGCCTGAGTTGGAAAATTTGAAGGCATGTGGGTGCGTGGATTCCAACTCTCTGTAGGAGTTTGCTGTTTGCCGCATTCAGTGTGAAGAGAACGGAGAAACGGGCAACGATGTCAACTTTTGAACAATAGAAAAACATCATCATCGTCAACTTATGTCGCAGGGTGAGCTGGTTCCACCTTAAAACAGGGCCACCTAAGAGCAGGTCCTGAGCAGGTTAAGTGATTCATTGGCGGTGACTTGCATGGAGAGATTTGGCTTTTTTTGCGTTTGATTCTTGTGTTTGTCTAATAACCGGGTGTGGCCTGGAGGAGTTGGGAGTCAACCGACTTGGGGTCCAGGTGGAAGTGGAGGTGGAGCTTCCCTTACTCGTTTTAAATGTCGCTGCGTGCTCTGCATGGGTGAGTAGCTCATCGTTAAGGAGAAGCTCCCCCGGCAGGTTCGCCATTGCGGCGGCATTTTGATGAATGCATTTCTGGAACTTTACATATATATATATTTTTTTACATTAATTAAAGTACAATTGTAGCTGTACATTGTTGGTTGTACATAAGCTCAGACTCTTCGACTTATTGCATGTGACTTTATTCACGAACGTGGTGCCTTGGCCAACATTGTAGAACGGTGAAATAACCGCCCTGGTTTGCTGCCGGGCGGAAAAGTTGGAAATACAACTTATAGAAAGAAAAGTTGAGAAACTACGCATTTTTTTAGAAATAGTTAAACTAACCAGTTGCGTCCCACCCCCCGACGTGGTCTGCCCCCCGGGGTCGGGCCACGTAAGCTCCCCTTCGGGCGGCACAACGTCGGCGTCCAGAGGATCCTCCAAAGTAGCTCAGCAACCGTCTCACGGCGACCGCCGGGCCGCTCCCCAGTCACACACTAGAGGAAAATAAACCAATCAACCATCAGGAAATGAGGTGTGTGTGCGTGTGTGTTTGTGTGTGTGCGTGTGTGTGCGTGCGCATGTTTGTTTGTGTGTGTGTGTGATTGCGTGTGTGTGTGTGTGTGTGTGTGTGTGTGTGTGCACATGTTTGTTTGTGTGTGTGTGCGGGTGTGTGTGTGTGTGCGCATGTTTGTTTGTGTGTGTGTGCGGGTGTGTGTGTGTGTGTGTGTGTGTGTGCGCGGGGGCACGTGTGTTTGTGTGTGCGTGTGCGCGCGCATCTTTCGCTTCGCAGCTTTTCCCAGAAACTCTCGACTCTACGACATTTCTACTTCGGAAATAATGCCCAAAATAATAAAGTCGTCGCACTTGACTCGTCAAAAAACAAAATCATGAGTGAGGCTTGTATCCACGGAGCGCAGAGCGAGAGCGGCCAATCGGATCGCAATCTTCTGGTATCCCAGGCTCCGTGATATCAGGGCCATGGATGTGACACATACCACTCGTGAAAAAATTGTTTAAATATATATTTAAACGAGAGTTATTTTACACTTGTCACTTTTGCACCATGTCAAATGTGTGTACTTTCCCTCTTGACTGCAGTATTTTTTGTGTCAAGCTATTAATAATGAGCACTTCTCCCGCTGTGTACTACGGGTGTGTGCCTGGGCCCCGCCACCGGTCACCGGACCCTGTCATTTGATTACAGGTCACACTAATCTAATATTCGGGGGGGGGGTGATGTCGGCGGGTGAGGAATGTGGAGACCGAGTGCTGGCCGAGCACGCCGTCACCGCGTTCACCTTCCTGA
>NC_137204.1:24326040-24331040 GCF_960531495.2 Zeus faber | reverse complement strand
ATGTAGAGTAAGAAAATGGCTTTTATTTTGAAATGAAAAGTTTGAGTTCTCATGCATTTGATTTAAAAAAAAAAGCTGTTTAACATTGAAAAAATCCAGTCATTCAGTCGATAATTTGCAGACGGCCCCTATACTGTAGGCCATTGACCAACTCTCGGTGCTGGCGCTGTCCTTGAAGCAGCGCCTCATTCCGGGGAAGCGATCAGCCGCAGCGTGATGTTTATCATATGAAAACCTGCTGGATAAAACTTTCCTCGAATTAATGCAATGATCTGAGTTTTCAGTCGCCCAGGATCTGGGAGGGCCGCCCTCATGTGTCTTTGTGTGTGTGTGTGTGTGTGTGTGTGTGTGTGTGTGTGTGTGTGTGTGTGTGTGTGTGTGTGTGTGTGTGTGTGTCTGGTGTCTGTGTGTTTCAGTGTGTGTGTGTGCATGTGTGGGTATGTGTGTGTGTGTGTGTGTGTCTGTGTGTGTGTGTGTGTCTGGTGTCTGTGTGTCTGTGTGTGTGTGTTTCAGTGTGTGTGTGTGCATGTGTGTGTGTATGTGTGTGTGTGTGTGTGTGTGTGTGTGTGTGTGTGTGTGTGTGTGTGCGTGTGTCTGGTGTGTGTGAGTGTGTATATATATATATTGAATTTTTTAATTTTTTAATTTTTTTAATTTAACTTGAAAAACTGAATTTAAAACATGAACACTGTAGTATTTTTAAGGGTTCTCAGAAGGCAGGCAGACGAGCGAGGGGAAGAGGCTTCAGAAGCTGCTTAGGGATCGGGGTTAAGGGCGCGGTCGGCCCTGAGTTTGGATAAGGAGTGAGGAGGGCGGTGTGCACGCTACGCTTGGAGGGAGGGCGGAGGGCTCGGGGTAATAAAGCAATGCTGTCAAAACCAATACATCAACATCCCAAAATCAACATCGCTCGCAAAGCACACTGATTAATCACAATATTTGACTACTTGTTACACGTGACCTACACATACAGTATAATGTGACCTGCTGACAGCTTTAAGAGCTGGAAAGAAATGTGTATATAAAGATTATTATTTTTATATATTTTTTCGGTATAAAATATTTTTAATCTTCTATTATTCTACAAAAACAGAAATCTAAGGGTTTTTTTTTTTACCACAAAGCTATAAAATGTATATGAATAATATTTTATATATAATTTACGCACAATATATATTTATATATATTTTATACAAACACATTGGATTAATATATTCTCTATATATACAGTATACAAAGTTTCTCTGACCTTGGAAACATGATTCCGAAAATGATATTACTCTACAAAAACAGAAATGTGAGTTAGGGAGTTTTTACCACCAAATTAGAAAATATATGTATATATTTTATATATATAATATTAAATATTATTAATATTATATTTAAAATATTTATTATATTTTATATATACACCTACACACACATATATATATATATATATATATATATATATATATATATATATATATATATATATATATATATATATATATATATATATATATATATATATATCTGTTACAATATCTGTTTTTTTTTCTTTTTTTTCTTAATTTGGTGGTAAAAACTCACAAGCTCACATTTCTGTTTTTGTAGAGTAATATCATTTTCTGAATCATGTTTCTATGTGTATATATACATATGCACAGTTCCTCTGACCGAGGAAAACCCTTTAGCAAATTCTGTCATTCTCCAGAAACAGAAATGTGAGCTAGTGAGTTCTTCACCACCCTCCGTCTTCTCTTTAATTATTATTATTTGTGGTCGGGGCAGAGTTCACTTCCAACCCCCCCCCGGTGCTGTCGCTGCGTTCCGGCTCAAACTGTTTCTGCAGCTTTCAGAACGCCGATGTGCTTCCCAGCGGCGTGAAGGGCAAAATAAATGCAGCACGGGGGGAAAAAATATTAGGGCTGGATTAGAGCGCGGGCAGCGCGGCTCTGCTGCCTCGCACATAGTTGGATACTTTTTTCGGGGGCCAAATAACTTTTTTTTTTTTTTTTTTCCGCCCCGCCTCCCGGCGTGGAGTTCCCGAGGTAAGGCCGTGTATTTGTTGCGGCCCCTTAGATCCAGTTCGCTCAGGTCGCGTTTAAATCAGATTGTGTTTTCATTTGGAGTATCGTGTCCTCATATCAACACGAAATTGAAGAGCGGGGTTTATTTACCTTCGCGGCTGTTTGATACACTCTCTATTCCGTGAACCGCCGCTCTCCCATTAAATCTTCCCCTTTGGATTTGGCGCCCATCTGGGTGCAAGCACAAGGCTTTTGTTTTGGGAATTTTTTTTTTTCTTTTTTTTTAAAGGCCACCTTGGTTTCCTCTCGCTGCTTTATTAAAAAACGTGTCCGTTTCAGCCGCACGAGGGACCTGCGGACCTTCCCTCCCCCGAGGGGGATCACATCTCTGGCGGAAGTGGAGCCAGACATTCCTCCTCCACCACAAGTTCTCCCCCCTTCGCCCCGACCCCGACCCTGACCGCCGAATAGCCGGGAACCTGGGCCGAGATCGCGACCCCGTCATGACTTCGACCCTCCATCCCTTCATCATTTCACCCCTTCATCCCTTCATTTCGATGAGTCCTTCATCATTTCAACACGGAGGCTGCGGATAGTTGGTTAGATAGATATAGAGAGAGATGGATAGAGAAAAGAGAGAGAGCGGGTCATACCCCAACCCCGCCCGTCCACATGATGTAGAAAAAAACGTGATTCATCGGACCAGGCCACCTTCTTCCATTGCTCCATGGTCCAGTTCTGATGCTCACGTGCCCCATTTTAGGTGTTTTCAGCGGTGGACAGGGGTCAACATGGACACTCTGACCCGTCTGCAGCTACGCAGCGAGCTGTGACGCACTGTGTGTCCTGACACCTTTCTATCACGGCAGCATTAACTTTTACACCAATTTGTGCTGCAGTAGCTCTGCTGTGGGATCGGACCAGACGGGCTAGACTTCACTCCCCACGTGCATCGATGAGCCTTGGGCGCCCATGACCTTGTCGCCGGTTCACCGGTTGTCCTTCCTTGGACCACTTTTGGTAGGTACTAACCACTGCATACCAGGAACACCCCACTAGACCTGTAGTTTTGGAGATGCTTGTCAAAGTGGCTCAGATCCTTACGCTTGACCATTTTTCCTGCTTCCAACACATCAACTCCAAGAACTGACTGTTCACTTGCTGCCTAATATATCCCACCCCTTGACAGGTGCCACTGGAACGAGATGATCAGATGATCAGATGTCATTCACTTCACCTGTCAGTGGTTTTAATGTTGTGGCTGATCAGCGTATAAAAGCAATATTGCGGTGTGGTTTAAGCAGCCACACCTGTCTTGGGTCTAGGTTATTTGGCCCCGGATCAGGGTGGCTGTACACCTATTCCTTGTTAGAGTAATCAACGAGCAACAGGTAAATCACACATCCCCACACACTAACAGGGAGAGCCTTTGTCATGACATGTGTCAACTGCTCCTGGCTTGTTACATCTTGCCGTTCCCTACAATAAACTGGTGTGTTTGCAGCATCTCTGCCTGTGTCTTCGTGTCGGAGGGCCCTGAAAACGCCACTCGGTGGCGCTAACTGGTGCTCCAGGAGGCAGGAGACGTGCAGGCTCTGAGCTGGTGGATGATCGGGGTGAAAGTCACGGTCTGCCACCCATTCTTACGCCTTTCACGCCGACCCCCAAACCGCTCCAGAACCGGGCCTAGATCACCACCTACCGCTGTGCCACCCCCACCCCTTCATCCCTTCATCCCTTCATTCAGCATGAACTGATGGATTTTTCCCCTTTCCCCGACACCAGCCCGCCCGCGCCCCGGCGTCCTGTTGGGAACAAGCAGCCACTTCAGCCTGAAACACCTTGGATCAAAGGCCAGGGAATAAAAGCTGGCTGAGCTAATTTCCAGACCTTTTCATTTGAAGAGGTTTTTAAAAAGATGTGGGGGTGTATAATTAATCAGTTGGATGGTGATTAGCATGAAGAGCACGCTTCAAAGGATCAATGCTAGCCGAGTTCTTTTTTTTTTTTTTCAGGTTTTTTTTTTTTTTTTTTTTTTTTGCCATTTTGGTTTTTTGAAGATCCCAAAAAAATAAACATTTTCATCATCAATAGCTTTCCTGTAACTCTGTATAATATTCAGTTTTTTTATATATATATATATATATATTTTAGCTGTTACTGTTCTGTATTTTTGGATATTTCTCTATATTTGAGTATTTCCATTTTAATTGATTTTCATTGATTTGTATTTTTACTTTTTCAAACTTTTAGCTTGTTTACGCTAAAAAAAAATGTTTCTATACATTTATTAACATTTCCAAAGTATTAAGCTTATTTTATGCAAAATGTCTGATAATTGTCTTAACCGCAACAAATGCATGTATTTGGCAGAATAAACAGACCCTGGTTCTGATTCTGATTCTCCATATTTAAATATCTTCAGACATTTTTTTTTTTAGTTTCCATTCCGAATCTAATCTTGACTCGTAGGGGTCTCAAAAATAAACTCAATAAAAGAACTGAAATACGTAAATTATTCAAATGCGGGGGCGGCTACAGCCGCAATGCCCCACCCAATGCTTGGACTGCCCCCCTTGGATTAGAAAGCGCCTCCAAGTTTGTATCGGACAGCGAGACAGCAGGAAGCGATGCTGCGTTCCACGGGAGCTCGGAAAACTTTTAACTCGTGTCGGCGGCCCCCCAGTCCCCCGACAACATTTGAACAAGCCAGTCACCATATCTTCCAGCCCCCACCCAATCAAAGCAGTCTAGATCCGGGCCTGTTCCAATGACAACCGTCTCATTTCAGCGGCCGCCTGCAAACCACAGCTGTGGTCGACTCGACTTTGCCTCTTTCCTCTTCTCACTTCGGGCTTGCGTCCCCATTTACACCCTCCACGGAAAACACACGGGAAAACCAAAAATCCGAAAAAAATCTCCCAACCCCTCCCACCACCCGCAGCGGAATATCTGGAATTCCAGTGTCAGCAGAGCTCAGGCTCTTTA